>NC_061095.1:13711077-13863458 GCF_015104395.2 Macrobrachium nipponense | reverse complement strand
AAAACCTCACCAGCAATAACCTGCTGTTCACTGCTGTATATTTTTTGATGACATGAATGCTACTGTGCCTTTTCATTATTGCACATTGCAAAGGCTTGCAATCAGAAATGCCTACCCCTTGAAAAAACAAAATTTTAAAATGGAAAAATCTTCACAGGTTGGATGTCCATCGATCGGTCACATGGGATGCTTGCCCCGTTCTAATGCACTCATCGATGCCTTAACAGGCAGGGACCTTGATTTGGAATTTGATGATATTCTTGGAATGGACTCCATGGCAGTGGCTAATCCTCACTCAGTCATGGAGAATCAACAAAAGGCAAAACTTTTCAGAAGCTAAGGAAGGAGGGTTTTATATGCTATACATACCTTAATCGTAAGGAATGATATTTTATTTCTTTGAATTTTTTTATAGCATTGATCATTTTTTTCCCTGTACACTTTTGAAATTGTAAGACTAATGTTACCTGATGTTGAACTTTGAGATCCGGTTACGTCAAAATATCTTAAAAATCTTTTAAACCCTGAGAGAGGTCAATATTAATCACTGTATGCTAGTGTTTCAGGAAAATTGATTAGCTGAAATTTGTTTTTTTATACAATCAAGTATTTAATAACTCTAGGTCTAATTTTGTCCATTTATAACTTGATAATTTTTTGTCTCTGTAACCATTATAAGATACACTAAATAAAAGAAATACATTTTTTAATGTTTAAATATCTGTTTGAATCTACTACTTGTAAGGAAAGTCAACATTTTAATAACACGTTTTGTGCATGTCAAATGCAATTGTCTACTAGACATTTTCAGGCTCTGCCCAGCCTTTATTAGTTCTGTGCCATCTCATTGCTGATTTGCAAAGTTACACATCAAGAATTTACGCCAACAGTTCTCATATTTCAATTTTGTGGCCGAAATTCAATATTTCAAAACAAATTCTGTTGGTAAACCCCCAGGAAAGCCCATGGACTTGTTGAAACAATTTAAACTTTTGATTAAAGTTAAAATGACAAGTATTAAAAGAAAGGGTTTCACGGTGGCTTATTGCCTCTTATAAGACTCTTATCATTAGGTATCATTACAAAATGTAGAAGCAGGAGGCAATATCTTGCTTGAAGTTAAATTTGAGATTAGATATTAAAATTCAAAGAGTGCACATGTCCTGTATGAAACTTCATCAAAGTCAAGACTGACTGAAGAACTCAAGGCATGACGGACAAGATATAAGGATGGCTTAAAAAGTTTGTTTAACTTTTAACAAGACTCATTGTCTAAGCTTTTTAACAAGATTCATTGGCTAAGCTCTAAAGCTTAATGTTGACTGCATAAATAGGTAAAAAAAAAAAGGAGTTTTATCGTTGCTAATAACACATTTTGCATGCACTAAAGAATATTGGTACACTAATTCATACACCTTATCTGTTGGTACAGATTATATGGAAACTAAAATTTCTGGTAATGTTGATTTTGCAGGAATTATTAAAGCACAACCTAAATTAAACTCCACCTTTGTAAATATGTTTCTGAAAATGGTTTAAATATGGAAACTATAAAATACAGTAAATGAAGTTCTGTATGTTATGAAAGATAGGTAAAATATTATGCAGCGAAAAGCTGCGAATTTTGAATTAAAAAGCAAAATATGTTGTGACAATAGCTCTGAATTATGAATTAAAAATCAGGTATCTTAATGAAATTAGTAATTAAACTAGATACCAGTAAAGTGTTCCTTGAGTATATGTGAAGAAAACATCCCACAAGTGTATGTGACAGAGTTGAATAAAAAATCTAAGTGCCACTTCTCCTCTTGGAAGAGGTAAAGCAGTTCTGGTACCTTAAGGGTACATTGAAATGTGAAGCAGTTGAGGCAGTAGTCCTCATAGTGCAACTCATGCTTAGTGCACCGACAGCAGTAGGCAATGCCATCAGTGCACCACTGTAAGCTTTACTTAAAGTTCTTTGCAGCGTCCCTTCAGCCCCTAGCTGTAACTCCTATCATTCCTTAAGTATTGCTTACAGTGCACCAATGGCATTACCCCCTTATGAGGTGTGGGGGCTTTATAAAGGAAGATCTAGCCCTGATAGGAGTTCAGGCAGAAAGAATTTAGGGCATGAGTCTAGAGAAAACTTCTTTCAAGCCTAATAAGCCTAACCCCATGAAGGAACAATTTCACACAATGTTTATAAATGATGACTTTAAATTAATCCTGAAGTATGTCGAGAATATAACTTGAGTAAAAATTTACACAAAAGGAATTAGTGTTCCCCAGGAAGTCTTGAAACATCGGAAGCTGTACACACACTGAACAACAGTACTCAATACTATAATGTCAACTATAGAATATCAGTCAACTCTCCATAATCTTTAGGAAATTGCTTAACTCCTGTAAACTTCTTGTCTTCTAATAATTCTGCATAGGATAAGAAAGTTCTACATTTCTTGACTCGGCGTAGGGTAATAAAGTATACTACATTTCTTTCTATTTCTATCACATCTATATTTTATTAAAACTGTAATTTTAAAATCACTCCTTATAAATTTACACCTTAAAAGTACATTAACTCCTGTCACAAAGACCAGATCTGATGATTAGAGACATTGCCGTAAAGGTCTGAATACTTTGTATAATGAATACTCACATACCACTTCTTCAAACATTGAACAGCTATTGCATACACTAATGTACAGAAACAAAATACGCACTATAGCAAGTACAAGATGGATAGTTGAAAGCAAAATTAAAACCACCACTAAACTGCTTGTCTCAGTTGGAAAATGTGTGTCAGGTGTCCAAATTCTAATAACATCTGATTCCTCACATAAGATCTCAGTATGCTTTCTGCACTCTAAGAGATGAAGATTTGTTCTCATCACATACTGATCAATCATTTCAATTTCTAATCTTTGCCTATCGCTACTTCATCCTAATAAGAAAATAGGGATTAGATATCCCCTTCACAATAAAGTTCCTTAAATACTAGTTGACCATAGTTTCCTGCATCAGAAAAGATAGGCCAGTACATCTGATTCCAGTTCCTCCTCCAGAGTCTGCCAATATTCATACCAGTTGTTCTCTTGATAGTTTTGTTGAAGAAACAGTGAATTGCTTGAGCTGGTAGTGCAAGATCTTCAGGAACTTTGTGCAAATTGATCTATTTTTGCAAGCTCTTCATAATCTATACAGTGGACTGTAGAAAAACCCTCAAAGTTATTTTCAATGAGCTTTATAATCTTGTGCAGCAGGAGGGTATTTGTAAATATCAGAAACAGGACTCCACAAGTGTTCTGTGGTAAAATAATTTCCCATGTCAGTGAATGATGAATTATCACCTCATTTGTGCCCACAATGAGCTATGATTTAAGCTCAGAATTTAACATGCCTAATGGATGAATCCTCACAGTTTAATACCTCTTCTGGTTTTATTTCCATGGGTTCTTTGTTTGCTTTATCCACCAACTTTTCCTCTATATTTTCTTGTGCCATGCTATCTCCACTTTCTTGGGTAACAAGGAGAGCTTTTCATGTCCCCATCTTTTTCTTCAGCAGAATTGTTTTTGTTGTGAATTTGGAACTTTTAATTTTATTTTGTCTGGTTCATTTCTTTTCACAAGTTTTAGACTCTTGCTAAATGCAATGGAGCAATGACGACATATCTGCCTTTTCAGTGAGTGAAGTCTTTAAATACTAGATAGCCACGGTTTCTTGCATCACGAGAAACAAGAACATGACCCTCACATTCAGTTTCTTCCATTAAGCTCTGCTGATCTGCTGACCTGCTGACCAGTCCTTATTGATAGCTTTGTCAAAAAGCATGAATAGCCTGGCTTGGTAAACCCAGGATCTCCACAATTAGCATAACTCATGAAGCTTCATGCAACCTTTATTACCATAATTGGTATAAAATTGTCCTGTGCTATCTTGTATTTTTTGACACATGGCCTTGTATATAAGCTGCTGCTGTATGAGGTACCTTCCGGTGACTTTTAACAGCCTACCACTTAATTCATTCAACCTTTCCACCTAAGCATTTAGTGATGGCATAATTCTATGAGGTTGTATCCACAATAATCCATCTTCCTCAGTGTGACTGACGATAGTAATGAATAGCTCTTCACAATTCAGTGGAGGTTGATGGTATTTATGTTTATATGGAGAAATGCTACCACAATCTACTTTGTTCCAGTGTTTTCCTTCAGTTCAAATTAACCCTGGGTTCACTTTGTTCACTTAAGTCTTTGATTATCAGGTTTTGGTAATTTTACTATCTTTTATGATTACAGGTTCTAACAGTCTATGCCAAACTTATTACTTTCTGAAATTCCTGCTGGAGAACCAGACACTACATCAATCCTGTTCTGCATGCAGGTAACATGATACTATGTATTTCCTCCCTCTTCAACCACTAAATTGAGGGCATTTCAAAAATTTCATATAATTTATTATAACTTTCTTTATGGACAAGTTCAAAACCTTTCCATCTTATTTTTTGAAATAGCACTGCACTGTTTGTCTTCGTAAAAAATTACAGCATTTATGAAGCTCATACAAATCTCCTTTACAGTCACCGTTCTTACTTTACCAACATGTATATATTCAGCAACAACAATAAAGTGGTCAATGTCAATCTCATTTATGACAGCTCTGTAACTGCCCATCCCTGCTGTGCTGTAAGAACCAACAGTAGGAAAATTTTGCATATTTTTAGGATTATATTCAGTTTTTCCATCATTTCTTTAAAATTTTGATCCAGACTGAATCCCTTTCAACAAGAAATGCAGAAGCAGAAAACACTTCATCACACAAAATGGATGGAATGGGTAAATCATTGTTGGGATTTACCTGGATATTGGAGTATATCTAGTAGTTTGACACTTGTGATTTTACTTCCCATAGTGACTCTGTTCCTTCTTCATTAGAGGCATTTAACCCTTCACACAAAATGTCTGTGTTATCAACTATACAGCTATGTAGAATATTTTTACCCCCTTCGCCAAAGTTTGGTGAAATTGACACAGTAACTTCTTGGTTCAGTAATTCTTTCATGCTTTTCTTGAATGCCTTTGAACAAGGGCTAAAATTCCCACTAAAACAACACTGGATTGCTTGCTTCGGTAAGCACATTAAATCTAGTGGAAGAACATAAAGGTCTTTCATTTCTACATGACTACTGTTACCATAATCAATATAATGAACTACAACTGATTGGCAAGATAAATCAACTTCCTTGACAACAGCTCTGTAGAACCTTTCATCTTCTGGAAAGTAGCTTATACACACACTGCCAACAAATGGCACCTCTGCCAAAGGTTGCAATGAACTGGAATTCAGCTGTTCCTGCATCTCTTCTATGGCTGTAATCTGATCTGACAATTGAATCCAAATGCAACTGCCCTCAACATGAGAAACAATGCCTTCAACACTGCCATCATACGAAAGGAGAATCTCAGGAATATCCTCTTCAAACAAAACATCTTCACTTTCATCATTTTCAGTCAAGACTTCTCCATCAGCATCATCATTTGTAGCAAGCAAGGTCATGTGAGAAATTACATCATTGCCTTCCAAAGTTAATTTTTTCACCACATTTCTTTGTTCAAACCCTTCAACTTCCAGCATCAGAGTCAAATCAATTTCTTTCTCCAAAAGTTTCTCCAAGTATTGTTGGGTACTGGAGAACCACTTTTTTCTAATTTTGCTGCTAAAATAACAACATATGGCCTGTCTTGGTAAAGTAAAAAATTGTTCAGGCATAACAAACAAGTTACTTATTTCTACTTCACCAGTATCTCCATAATCAATGTAATGCACCATAGCACTACCACTTTCCTGATTGACTTTTGTAATTTCAGCCCTATAAAACAGGTCATCTTTTGCATAACAGCACAAACATGGCTTACCAATCATAGGAGAAGTCAGTATGGTTCTATCTGAGCTCACAGCAAAATCATTTAGTTTCTCCATCATTTCGTCAAGTAGTGAAAAATGATCCAATACTTGTATCCAAAACTTTCCAGTGTTGTCAACCTGAGTAACATACACAGACATTTCAGTATCATACTTAATCGAGAGATAAGGAATTTGGAAGCAAGTACTAGAGACTTCACTTACTTGGCTTTCATGGGACATAACCGTAATTGTCCCATCTTCTGGTGCTCTGCAGTTATTCTCATGTTCTTCGTGAATTCTGGCAACAATGTCAATGCCACTGATAATACAACTCTTTAAAATTAAAGTATCTTTCTCCAGGGGATCTTCTGCCAATGTAATCTTTAACTCCTCATTGAATATCTTTCCTGTTTCCTTATGAAAAACTTGTAACAGCTGCTCCTTCAGAGTTGTTGGGAAATAACATTGGATAGCTTTACAAGGCATATCAAGGAAACTGTCTGGAATGGCACGTAGGCTGCTCACTTCAGTAATTTCACTGTTTCCATAATCGACATAATGAACAAGAACACGATCTGTGTCTTCGGTGAGGTCTTTCACTATAGCCCTGTAGAACCTTTGATCTTCTCTGTACAGGCTCAAACATGGAGTGTTAATGCATGGTTTTTCCTTATAGGTTTTCAGGCATTCTGTATTCATTTCATTTATTTGATTCATGAATTTATTCAGCAAGGAAATTTGATCTATAGCTTGAACCCACACAATACCATCTTCAAAGTTACTAATAATGGCACTAAATTCAACATTACAGGATTTTTGTGCTTCAGGAATATTGAGGCACTTCTTACTGTCAATATTTTGTGTACATGGTAAATCGTTCAGTGTTTCATTAAGCACTGAATTCATCATCCTTTTGTCATCTTTATGTGCATCAAGTTCGATATTACAAGATGCATGTACTGCCTTATTTTCCCCTGGGGAATGTGTTACCAGTGTTTTGACAATTACATTCTCTTGTTCTCTTAGAATGACACTAGATCTCTTGAATGCATTGCATACCTCTTCTCTCAGGCTATCACTCGGGGATGGTGTATCAGCTCCTATTTCAGAGTCTGTGAGTTCTGCGTGAAATTCAGGGCTTGCGTAATTTCCAAAACATTTTGGTAGTCTTAAAGAGACTCGTGTTTCCTTTGTCTTCGAATGACCTTGCTTCTCAAAGTTACTATAAAAACTTGTCTTTGTGGTTTCATTAGCACTGCTACTCTGACTGGTGCTATCATCATCATATGCATTAAGATTTATACCTGTGCAAGATCCTGAAAGAGAATGTTGCATACCACTGTTATCCCTCATACAGATTTTCTCTGAACTTTCACCAGAATTAGAAGTGAACTTGGTATCTTTCATGGCATTACAGACATTTTGTCCTACTGTACCTGAATCACTTTCTGTAGTACAAAGTTTGAAGCCTGCTCCAATTTGGAAGTCCTCTGACATTCCGTCGGAATGACTATTGCGAGACCTGGAATGAAAGGAACATAAAGGAAAGTATTTATCCATCTTGAAAATCTGGTAACAGACATACCAATTTTTATTAAGTGTTTTTCTTGTAAGTGCATGAACAAAATACAGCTCAGATACCAGATAACCTAAGCTAGGCAACAAACATGAGTTGGGGATATGGAAACAGAACTATCTGAGTGCACTCAGAGGTAGTCATCCTTTTGTAGTGTATGAACTGATGAAGCTGGTGCACTTTATTTTGCTGCTGTGGAGTCGCAAAGCTAGGAAGAGCTTGACGCAGACTCAAAGACTACCTATATATGGCTGCCCTTACTACTACATTAGCTAGCTCAAAAAACTCCAGGGCATAATTGGACCAATCCAAAGTACAGCTTGGTACCGAGTTTATACAGGTGAAATGTATGTGACCTATCAAAGAATAAAAATTAAAAATTCATCCTTTTGATGAAAGATAAACTGGGAAAATATTAGAGACTATAATAGAACTATACTAATTACTCTGACTAAAATGTTGGATTTAGGCCACAATGCCAAATACAGTTTGGTATGAGAATTGCCGTGGCCCAACTTAAGAAAGGCTACAGTAACTAGTCCATACCTGCTGCTGTTCAGTACTTCTTTCTCCAAAATTTTAGTCGAATACAGTTGAATTTCTTTCTCCAAACTTTTAGTTGAATACACTCTCTCAACATATAGCTTAACCTGAAAATTACAAAAATTTATTTCAGTGCATTAAAACAGATACTGGAAGTGAATTAGTTAAAAATTACTATTTCATTACTTGCTATATTTACATATTGTCGGAGAAGCATCTACGTATACAGTATTATACATATTTTAATTTGTACTTTGCAACTTTACACACAAAATGAAACTTGTCTTACATTTCAAATAATTCAGTACTATTGCACTGAAGTAGTTTTCAAGTACAATCCATATTTTACTGAAATTAACGAAATATGTTCCATATGTTATGTATAGGTTATATTTGATATGTCAAGCTACTTTGGGACATACCTCCCTTTACTCAGAAGTCAACGTTGAAGATCTGCATTAATGTTAGCAATGGAAATTACGTACTTACCAGGAGAGCAGTCAAACATGGTATGCCCTTATAGCATCTTGCAGTCCAGCTGTGCACTAAGCATATAATTCTTGGTTGTTTGGTGTAACAAATTGTCAGCCAGATGCTGTTGGCATTAAATAATACATGTGTAGTATGTACCCATAAAAAACACCTACACAGTGATTAAATCTTTTTTAAATTACCTTCCATAATCCATCTTCTTCGTTTTCAAAATAGGTTAAAAATTGACGACCAACATCATGTTGCATAGATACAAAATGACCAACTGATATATTTCTGTCAGAAAGTGTACATTTTATCGCCTGAGCTGGAGAATCTGTGACCAGTGGACTGTTAGGCAATTCCTGAAGCGTGAAAAAAAAAGCAACACTGATAAACTTGTATATTTGATCGTGACATGCCAAAAAACCATTGTTGTATTTGAAAAATGTGTTAAAACTGTCGGATAAAGATGAATAGCACAAACATTTATACATGAAGGCTTTTTAAACATACATTTCATAAATACAGACTTCTGCTTCAATTAGCGTAAGGTGGAAGATGTTACATAAAAAATATCCTGCTACCATTGAGGGTAGGAGATCCTCTCTGAAGTAGGGCAAGGAACTACATCTCTCAAGCTCCCCACTCAATGTAAGGTGTGAAACTTCACTCTCAAACTGACGTTATCCAGTTACTGGAAGGTAACCTGTATATTGGCAAAATTTCTTTTTAAGAAATTACTCTGTTCACACAACAGACAAACCATTGTCTTCTTTAGGTGATTGTCTACAGTGATTTGGCTGGAGTGCAGTTGAAGTGAATAGCTTTCCAACTGTGATTGTATCATCAGGGAAGGGACTAGAGTATATGTAAATTTGTCATTGTCTTCCCATTTGAGTTCTAGTGGTTGTCCAAAAAAAAAATGAAATGGAGGGAAAACTGGTTGTTAGGCATATTTGAGATGGTGGAGACTAAGGTAAGGTCCAGTTATCTATCTGGGAAGATTAGAGAATGGGTACGTATTGTGTAGGGTGAAATGAGGTGACTATTTAGTTGAGAGATTACCTCTGTGTTGAAAAATAATCATTGAGATATTTGACAAAGAGGAATGTGAGGTTGAGGGATGATCAACATCCAGGCTTAGTTGGCAACAACTAGTTAGGCTGGGGCTGAAGTAGCCAGAGCCTGATAGAGGTCTAAATCCTCTTCTGAATTACAGACTAGAGACCTGGAATAGCTAGTCTTGAAGACAGGTTAGAGAGAGGCTGGAGATGTAATAAATTAACAGTAGGGTCTAATAGATATAGTATTTGCAGGCAATTCATGTCTTAGTCCTGCCCAATCAAAAACAGAGGGGACAAAGGATTCCAGAAATAAACCATTTGGATATTTAAAAGCTGTCTACATAAGTCAGGGGAAAAGAAGAAACCCACCAAGTCAGATTGCAGTTGGAACCATGGCTAAAATATTCAGCTCACCAACTTCATATGGCAGGCAAAGAAGTTACATTAAGGGTAATTTTCATAGCTAGTCAACTCCTATTACTATACCTAGTACTTTTTCATATGTTCTACAAAAATTTTATTACTACATTAACTACTACTGGGTGAGTAGTTCAGAGTCCTTATAGTGCTTTTTTCAGCGTGTTTTACAAGTAATATATTTTATTGTAACACAAAATGACTCAAAAACCATTTGTTTCTCCATAGACCAGGCTTTGTGTATTTTCAGATGCACCATAGAGACTAATTTCAATTTATTTATAATAACCTTAATTACTTGCAATTGCATTCATGTATGTAAGTAGTCCAAAGGGAGACATTTTTCATTGCTTTGTGCCAGTTACAAACTTACATGACACATTCAGAACCAACTGGTGAGCCCAGCACTTACCATATTTCTTTCTGCTACAATGTCCTTTCCAGAATCTATTAAAAACACTTCAGTCAAGGGACCAAAGCAACCCAAAACCCGACCTCTGTGCCAAAGCTGGTCAGCTTCATCTAAAACTGATACTAGGTCCCCTATGGATAAACATTTGCTGGTATTGTTCTCATTTGCTCCCTCGTTTGTTTCCATCAAAGTCTCCCTTATAGTCTGTAAAAATTGAAAGGAAAAAAATATGTAAACTAACTCACATTCTCAAGCAAGAATACTGGTTCACTCGATTTTGGGTATAGTGCTTAGACATTTTTTAAATGCTTATGATTATAGTCTGTTCAATTTAATTTAAAACTCCTAATAGTAAGAAGCAACTGCAGCAAGTTCAGAAGTTATTTAAAACATCCAAAAACAAAACACAGCAGGAGAATAAACAAAATTTTCCTTATACAGTTTCACTATTATTAATATATAATATTTTTTATAACTTTTGAAAAATATGCAGTCACAACTTTATTTGCAGTATAAGCTATAGAATTTTTAGGTGTCTTATGAGGCCATACAGTAGGGATTCAGTCTGATGTAACATTGCCGTCTAAAATTACAACCAAAACTTTAGTAAAAGGATATTTCGATGATAGCCAAATCTTTACTGCAAAGGTAAATTACAAATACTACATACAACTTGAATGTCTTTGGAACACATTGAAAGCTTCTCCATAAGAACATTTAAGCTCATAATGCTGATACTGTTCAACTGCACAAGTCAAATAAAACTAGCCTGTCTGTAAGTAGAAAAATATTTCAAGTTTTGATATTTAGTTGTAGTACCAACTACAAACTTTATTTCTTTTAACTTACCTGGATAAGGCTTTCTCTCTCAAGGAGGTTTACATAAAAGCATGCCTTACTGACATAGGAAAGCTGCGTTGGAACATAAGATCCTGGTTCAACCTCTATTTTTGATCCCAGGGACATGATGAACTAGCAAGTTACTTGCTAATCGCTGATGGTAATGTTTTACCTTTAATTATGCAATGCTGAACAATACGATGAGTTTTGGGGTTTATTGTCCTTAATGCCAAGACGTGTTGAATTAAAAGCATAATACCTGTAGCAGGAAAAAAAAAGAGAAACTTGCATCATCAAAATTAACTACATCTTTAATATAACACGAGTAAAAATATGAAGGGTTAACTGTATGACAATTATGCATTTGGTATGTAAGGACACTTTGTATCCAAGGTTCCAGTGTCAGGTCATTAGACCAGACATATATAAATCAAATCAGTCAATCTTTGCACTGAGTATTGGTATCAAAATGAAGGTAGGGCCTGTTCATCCTAGAGTAACTTGAACTGAAGGTCGAGTGACAAATTTTGCCATGGACATGATACAAGTTTGCTGGTAAAATGCTAAAAGCTGTCAGAAAATGGGTTTGTGTGGTGTCACCTTCCTGGTATGTAATACGTACCTTTTACCAAAATTCAAGTGGTAATACAGATATCATTGTTCCTTGTGGTCTAGTAGGATTAATCATCAAATTTATTTATAAACTTGCATTAGATAATGCAGAACATTTAATTACAAAATTCAGCTTAAGGGAAAGAAAATCAAATACAGGAGATGAAAGCACGACTGTTCAGAAAACAAAGCACAAATGGGCAAATGATTGATACTGTATGCATTAGTTAGTTAATCTTGTGGAATGGCATAATCTGCATATAACAAATTCACAAGACTTATTTCCTGCTGGAAATTACCACAACTAGTAGTCTCTTTTGTGCCATACGTGTGATACTACAAGTTTTCTAGGAGATTCCCCTAAGCCTTGGTTGCATTGCTTTGCGGATTGTGGCAAAGGTATGCATGAAAGGGATCCTAACAGGCTGATACAAAACAATATTCTAAGTTTGTTCAAGTAAACGTGTGCTTAAGGTTAAGAAGTAAGTCCACCCTACTGTTATAGGTAAAGGATGCAGATTTGTAAGTTAAGTCAGATTAGGTTAGGATTTGTTATTCAGAACATGCATTGGATGAGCTGAGGTTAATATGGAAGCATTCCCAGTCAGCAGTAACGTATTTAGTTCATAATACAGTATTATATTCTTTGTTCAATAATGAAGTTTGTTTTTTCACTTGTACATTTCACCCTTTTGTCATGCATATTGACATAATCCTGGCTATTGAAACTGTGGGCTTTGTCTTTATCTTAGCAAACTAAAAGTCATCAAAGATAAAAATGACGTGAAGGTAAACAGCCTACCTTTTCATATCACTTTAGAGGCGGTTACGTTCTCGCTTATTTTAAGACACACTCATAAATTACTGACTTATCCAGTATTCGACGGGAATCACAGACAAACAAGGACGCAACCTATACGCTACAGTACTGATTAGTGAATGCAGCTTATTGGTCTGAAAAAAATATCTATATGGGAACCTTGAAGAAGAAAACCGAGATGCGAAACCCAGGAGTTACGGTAGGTCGACGAAGATATTTGACATTATTAAAGAAAATTTTCTCTTAGCCAATGTTTTCGTATTGATTTCAAATCGGCATGGCTTCATTATATTTTTGCCAGTGTAACCAGGATAATATGATAATTAAGTAAACCTCCTTTCGGCCGTTAAAGTCTTGAAATAAGCTACAGAATTTCGTTAAATTTGTCTGTAGTGTAGCCTCGTGTAGCCTAGCAATGTTTTGAGATTAAATTCAAAACAAGTAGCATTCTGACAGAGCAAATAAAGTTGATTCATATCAATTAATTGCTCAGTGCATCATCAGTTAAAATGGTTATGTTATGCCTTACTAATGAATGGCTTTTGATACCATAGTAACAAATCAGACACTACGATCGAAGTTTAAAACGCAAGAAGTCATGAAATTTACAATTTCATATTATTTATCTCGGGTACTTTAAACTTATCAAAGCTATAGTTTGAATGAAATTTTTAAAATGCCCATTTAACTTAAGACACTCACAATAATACTAGAGAGATTTTATCAGCAGATGAAATCCATAACTCCGGTTAAATTTGATCTGTCTAGGCTGGTTGTCGTATTTCAACTGGCAGAACAATATGTATAGAGTTTTGTCATTATATTTGCCGTGAATATCACGGGTGAGGCTGATATCAAATTTCATTAGTTAGTTTTGAAGATAATATAATGTCTGAATACATAAACTTTAAGAAAACGATACTGAATGAAAACTTAAAAAAAAAAAAAAAAAAAAAAAATCAGCTGACCGTGAGTGCCTTTTATTATTATAATTATTATTACTATATTCAGAATGTTGGAGCATATGTATGAAATGAGTCTAAATAGCAAATAATCAACTATTTTAGTCAAGCATTCATGCACAGTGTAGAATGCCAATTTTTCGAGTGAAGGGAAGACATTTGATAGAGAGAATTGGATGAATTAAAACACATAAGAAGTATATGCATAATTACACAGAAATAAATTTGGGAAAGGCTTTTAGAAATGTGGACAAGAGAGGATAATAAAAGAAAAAAAATTACGACTTGCAAAGTTAAGCGTAACGGGATGAATTGTGTTTAAGAAAAATAACAAATAAATAAATGAACACGTAAATCTAATTAAAGTATTAGTCACTGGATATCACATTACGAATACCCGATTGGGTCCGAAGTTAAAGGAAATTTACAAAATTTGGAGAAATTGAGGAATTGCACATTAAACTGGCTCCTGCATTATATTTTAGGACTGAAAGTAACTTCACAATTACTTTTTTTTTTTTTTTTTTTTTTTTTTTTTTTTGCGTATAATTTGTCAGTCGTGAAATTTTTACATAGATGGCAGTACACATTCTGCAAGGAGGCAAAAGGCTAAAGTTCTGGGCACCCATTACAGAACTTCCTTGTTCCGCGTCCTTGGTTAGTTTCAGCTGTAGAGGAAGGTATGCTACCCTGGTTCTGCCATTTAGTGATGGTGTGTGGTGAGTGTTATCTCAGAAAAGTTTAAGGTGAGTGTTGAGGTGTCTTCATATATATATATATTGGAGGTTTTAAGCTTTAATTGTTGAATTTGACATGTTTACCCTGTTAGATTTCGAAAGCCTGGAAAGTGTAGTTTTTACCGGGCTTATTTTTTTTTTATCCTTGCCTTTAGCCAAGTTGTTTAAGGTTTGTTATTGTTGGTGAAACATTTTTAGAGGTTTCAAGTTTTGTGAAACTGTTCCGTTAGGGATTTATTCTTAATATGAAAGAAATATTATTTTTCCTTGTAATTTTCTTTGTAGGTCGAAGAATCTATAAAAGTGAGTATAGTTTTAGATTTATGGAATATCTTGGGGGTTATATTTTTTATTGGGTAGCGTTAGCTGAACTATGCTTTAAATATGGATATTTTCCTGGTGACTTCTGTATGTAAAATTTGATAGTGCTTCCCGAGTTTTCGGCGATTCGGGTGATATTAACTTAAGGGGGATTTTAACACTTCAGCTTGACTAACTACTGAATGCTGTTAGGCAGAATGTGGCTTAACCAATGAGGGCCTCCAGTAAAAGATCTATTGTTACTTAAGTTTTACACTAGTGGAAGTATAACTTTAATCTCTTCCTACTTCGGTCGAATATTCTTAAAATATGCCTTCATTACCTATAATACTGAAATCCTTAGTTTCTGATCTTGAGTAAAGGAACACAAATTTAGGCCATTTGCCTTCCATGAACGATAATGATTGCTACTGCAACCAGCAGTTGTTAATGACTTTTATATTTTTTAATCACACATTGCCCCTGTTTAAGACTGTAGCTAGGTAAACTGGTCAATTCCTTGGATTGTATTTTCTGCACCTGAATCAAGGAAGGAAAGCAAAATTTGGATTGAATTAACCCTGAAACTTATGAAGCTGTATAGTGATCGTGGAAATATTAATTTTTTTTTAATGGAATCTTTGGAAACTTGCACGGGCCTTTGGTGTTAGCGCAAATTGAGAATTTGGTAAATCTACTTTTCAAATTCACTCGAGACAGTGACATTAACGTTCCATGACATCCATAAAGTATCTTTTTCTGTATTTACTAGGTAGCTACCTACCTACTATATTCCAAAGCGAAATTAATTTGGTTAGGGTATGTGTTAAGACATTGGTAGGGCGGAAGTTATTAAGCATGGAAGTGATATTATTAATGCCGCCTCAAATGTTTTAAGAAAATTACTAGGAAAAATTTATATCTTTTGAGCTCTGCCAACTTTTATGATACTGCCATTCACTAAAACATAAGGGTTACCTCATATTTTCTTTGTTAAAGGTAACCATAGAAAACTGTTAATCTTTTGAGGTATGACTACCTTATCTTAAAGTTACTTTTATTATGAATAGGCCTTGTATAGTTCCCGTAGTTTATTGTAATTTTCATGTGGGTAATCACCGGTGCCAAAATTTTAAGATTAAAATTAATCGGCTATGCTTTTGAAGAAAATAAGTTTTTTTCAGATTTAAATAATTTGTTCCGCTAGTTTGGTTTTAGTGGGATGTTGTAAATTTTGTTTGGTTTGGAAATTGTCTCACTGGTTTGTTTAAAACTTATCCGGCTTGGTCCTTTGGTTTGGTCTTTTAAATATATACGCTTGTTCCTTTAGTTAGGTTTTCTTTATACTATTTGGTTTGCTCTTTTGGTTTGGCTTAATATCTGACCTGTATTTGGTTTTGAAAATATCCAATCTTTATTGGTTTTTTAAAAACTTTGTACTTTTTTGTAAAAGTTCCACTGGCTTAGTTTGAAAGTTTTATAACTGGTTTGGTGTAGGCATATTTTTCCTTTGGTTTGGTTTTGAAAATATTTAATTTTTGGTTTGGTTTTTAAATATTCAACATATTTAGTTTGGTATTTCGTATTTTGTTCCATTATAGTTATTAGTGTTGGGCTTATTCCTTTAGATAGTTTAAAAATCTGGTATCTTGGTTTGGTTTGGGAAATACCAGCTTTTCACTTTTACAGTGCCAGATTGTTACTAAGGTTTGGTTTTGAAAACCCCAACTTTTGAAAGTATCTTGTTACTGTGGTTTGGTTTAGAAATTGTTACTGTGGTCCAATTTGTTACTTTTTTTGGCTTTGAAAATACTATTTTGTGAGTAACCAAGTTGTGAAAATATTAAAAACTAAAACTGCTATTGGCTAAGTCAGGGCTTTCGTGCATTTGTTTTACTAAATTACTATACAATGTCTTATGTTATTTTACTTGAAGCCGGAGGGGTAAAAAACTTCTGCCAAAAATATACGTTGTCTACGACCTGTATTAAACAATCTTCATTTAATGTTCAAACTTTTTAAGAGCTTTTTAAGCTTTTTTCTCACCTTGCAGAGAATGGGAATTCTACAGGAGATAACTGAAGAGATACGACAAACGACTGTACAAGGAAAGCTACAGGAGTGAACAGGAGATTTTCACTACGGATTGCTACAAGAGTGAACCGAGGAGGTTGAGAAAGTATATTACATGAGTGAACAGATTTTGAAAACTACATGGAATGCTAAAGGAGTGAACAGAAGGTATTTTGAAGACTAGGAATGCTAGAGTGAATCCTTTAAATGCCTACAAGGAATACTACAGGAGAGAAGTGATGAGATCTTGACTACAAGGATTACTACAGGAGTGAACCGAGGTGGAAGAAGGGATCCTGTTTAAGTGAACTGAGGATATGACAAAATTATCCATTAAGAATACAATACTGTTCTATATACTGTTGGATGAAAAATTATAATAGTCAGTTTATATATTTATATACTAAAAAATATATAATATCCTTCATGTAATGAATGATATCTATAAAATTAAGCTTTATTTCTTACTAATTCTGAGCTGCCCCTCTCTTCTGAACAGGTTATTTTCTCCATCACTGCACTCTAATTTCCATTGACACTTTTAGCATTAGCATCCTTTAGTCTCCTCACTGCACCTCTTAATTACCGCAGTTATGCTGCATCTCCTAATTGCCGCTGTTACGTTGCAGACCTTTACCATTTCAATTTACTCCGTCCTCTCTTCATATCCTAGCTGCACACTTCCGAATAGTCGCCTTTTTTAAATATACTCCATCCTCGCTTCCCTCTATCTTGCCGTCCGCTCGCTCACTTCATTCCCTAATGGGCGGAAGTGCCCTAAGGCTTTGGCTACAGCCATACGTCGAGTCTGTTCTCCCAAGAGCCGCACTCTATTTTTGGCCTTTAAATTGCTTTCCTCATTTATCTTGCTGTCGGCTTACTAACTTCAGTCCCGAATGGCTGGAAGTGCCCTAGTGTTTGGCCTTATGCAGCCAAATGTTCATATACCCATCCGCTCATGAATGGGATGTTACGGGAGCTTCCAGTTAGCAGAGTTCATATTTTCTGGGACGAGATCTATAATCTAATCCATATCTGCACCACGCAAGTCACTCCTGAAAGAAGTATTTCATTAATATCAAAGGGATTGTTGTGTACTATTCTTTAATACAATTTTTAGGTAATAAATTTAATTCCGAATCATTCACTCAATAGAAAAGGCTCCATCTTAGACAACCCTAAGCTATAAACTAATAAGAAAAAATTCTGTAGCAAAACATTTTCATCAGTTCACAACGGTCTATGTCATAACCAAGGATATTAGATAATTAAAATTCACCAATTATTTAAGGAAAACCAGGAGTTAATTTCACATTAACTAATAAAGGAAAATCAGGAATTAGTTTCACAACAAAATTGAATACACAGGAAGCCTACAGTAGCCTAACCAACCTGCCCCTAAGGTGTGTTTTTACTCAGCAATGATAAACAGCCTAACAAGGTTTTAAAACACACTAGTGGTTTACTTAGCAATGGAAAACAGCCTAACAAGGTGGTTTTAAACACAGTAAAACTTAGAGTAAAAAAAAAAAAAAAAAAAAAAAAAAAAAAGAGACGACACTGAACCTCGCTAGGATTCCTCTAACTGCCAGGGAAGGAATTGCTAAAATAAAATAAAAAGCCTTCATGGACGGGCTGTTACAAGAGCTTCCAGTTTGCTGCGTTCATATTTCTCTGGGACGAGATCGTATGCTCTAATCCATTTCCGCACCACGCAAGTCATTCCTGAAATTAGAATTTCATAAATCTCAAAGATCATACATACATTGCTGTGTGCCATTCTATAAGCAACACAATTACTCCAGTCCATTCACTCGATTAATATATGGCACAGGCTCCATCCTAGACAGCCCTAAGCTTCTATAAACTATAACAAAAGAGAATTATTCTGCAGTAGAACATTTTCATCATAGGTCTATGCCATAACCTAGCATATTAATTAAAATTTACTTATTCTTTCAGAAAAACCAGGACTTTGGTTAACAACGATAAAAATTGAATACACCGGAAGCCTATACTAGCCAAACCAACATGTTCCGAGGTGTATCTGGAATGCTTTAATAATCAACGAAAAAAGTTATGTTTTACTCAGCAATGGGAAACAGGAATGTTTTACTCAGCAATGGGAAACTGGAATGCTTCCAAGAGGCCTGGCTGGTTGAGACAAAAATCTTGTATCTTACATAAGAGACATTATATGACAGCCCTCACTTTATATATAAGGAAAAGTATTGCAATACGGCGTATTGCGTTTCAATAGGATACATAAACCAAAATTGTTTGAATATACAGTGGACACAAAATTCACAATACATTGTAATACGTTGCAATAAATGCCCGTATGCAGCAAATAAGCTTCGAAATACGTAAAAATTGTGAACCAGCTAATACGTCAATAGATCGCATAGTCTTAAGTATTGAACATTACATATAATAGTGATAATTATATGAACTGTACTCAGACCTTGTTCCCCGTCTATGTATATTAATCCATTAGTTTTGAAATAGAATTTTGATAGTATATATAAAATAGTCACTGTATGCAACTGATATCAGTATGCTGAAATATTTTAACATACTGCTTCTGGTGACCTGTCAAGCCACTACGTAACTACGAGAGGTGAACTTCAATAGCAGATGGACTGTTAATTAGAGCCAGCTTTTTATAGTATATGGTAGAATGAAAAAAATGAAACGGTGTCAAGTTTTGAGAAATCGAAGAATTAATGGGTTTTAACGCAGAGAGAGAGAGAGGTAACTAACGACCTGACAGGTGGGCGTGGCAGTGTCTTCGAGTTGTCAAACTCGCAACTGTTTACGAAAGAGTAAATTGGATAATTTTTTTAACTTCTGATGAATGTATACAGTTTTATATATAAAAAAAAGCGTGCCCGTGGGGCTTTACCTCACCCATCAACTAGCGTCCACAGAAATTGGTGCACAAATCGACAATTTAAGCGTCTATTAATGCTTTAGATTAATTTCATTGAAAGGCGTCATTACATTAAAACAACCACCTTCAATTAACCACTTTAAAAACTATCCCGAACCTAAATCAATGGCCATACCTTTAAAGAAATTGACAAATAATGGGTGGTCTCACTTTAAACCGTCGCCCACCGAGTGCTCGTTCAGCAAGCAATTCAACCTGTGATCACGGCTGTTTAGCCGATTGAAGCAGAAATGTTGCAAATTCGTGATGAATATTCGTCTGTTAAGTCTATTCATCCTGGTTACCTTACAGATTATTAAATTAATTGAGTTACGAATTCGTGTTACTGATTCAGCAAATACTCAGCCGTCGATTACCAATGATGCTCAAATTGAGGAACGGTAAATACACAAATTTTTCGTCTATTTTCAGGCACAAATGATGAATTTAAGGGCAGTGTCATCTCAGGCCTTATCAGATTGCCATCAATTGAGCGTTGCTTTTTTTAAACTTAGATACCTAGCAATGAACTTCAACTGCACTTAAGTTTTCAATTTAGGGATTCATAGCACAATACACAGCGTGGGTTATCCGGCACATTACCGGAGATCGTCTTTCACTTACCTTAGTACACCTACTACTATACAGTTGTCATGGGCCCCTAGCCAAAAATACTTCAAGAATCTCACATTTTTCACCGCTCTTTTCACAACTTTCCAATGGCAATTCAACCCCCACACGCCTACAAAATTGTTTACATTAAACTAGAATGTAAAATAAACAGACCAGAAAAGAGCTTTTCTTACCGGTGTCCGGATTTTTAGTTTTTGAGCACTTGCATTTATCACCACCACCACCAAAAGTCATCGTTGCCAATTTGGTGGAACTTGACACATACGCCGGTGACTTTAAAACTGTTTCCATGAATTCTAATTGTCATAGTAATGCAATAATGATAAAATTGATCTGATATTTATGTATATATGCTACAAATAGATACGCTAGTTTCACTATTTCCACGATTTTGTGCAAGTCTTATATCAAGTTTGGAGGGAAAACACCAAAGTACGTGCTTAGAACGACATTGAGAGAGACTGAGCCAGTGAGCCTTCCCTGTCCCCTTCCTTTCTTACCTTTGTCTGTGACTCAGTCATGGAAGGAATTGCTTTGGCCAATCAGAAGTTTCCACAGTACACAACGTTTCTGTCGCCCTCTCTCATTGGCTGAAAGCTTAGGGTTTTGGCAAAGTTCTGTCGCCCTCTCTCATTGGCTGAAAGCTTAGGGTTTTGGCAAAGCGTCTTCATAAACGGTCACCCATTAGCTGGTGAAATGAGAACTGATTTTCAAGAGGTACTCCTAAGGAGACCAATCTCCATCGATATCTTACGTAATTAATAAATATGTATGTATGCATACATATGAATAAATAATTAAAATATAGGTATATGCATCATATATTAAAGGTCAGCTGATAAATGAATCAATGTTGAAGCGAAAAAATAAATCACACAGAAAAGAGAGATCAAAAACACTTATTAAAACGAAATATCCAATGTATCCGTAATATACATATATACATGTATATTTAAATTTGCACGTATTAACACAGTTACACAAACGTACACACACACACACACACACTCGAAATCTTGATTTCCCGTGACTCTCAAATCACCATTGTTCCCTTCCTAACTTTGTATGTTTTAAGGTGTTTAAGTGATTAAGTCAGTTGAGTGGACCTCTGCACTTGGCCTTGCCAACCTTACCACGAGTTGAGAGAGAGAGAGAGAGAGAGAACCATACAACAAATTGAGTGACAAGGAGTTACAAGGATTATGATATCTCAAAGACTTATTAGTCCGTCCGAGGAGACATCATGTGCTCACTTATCTCTAGGAGCAGGTTTTACTCTGCATTCACAATGTCCTAATGATTTTTTCTAGATTTCTTTTAAGCTCTTCCACACTATTGCTGTTTACAACTTCTGGTAGCAGTTTACTCCATATGTCACATATCATGTATGTAAAGAAGTGCCCATAATATGTGTTGCATCTCTCCAGTTCTAGTTTCCATCCATTATTGTCTGGTTTTCGTTTGACGTACATATATTACTGTCTACTTTTGTGTCTTGAGTATTTTTAATGTTTGTATTAACTGTCCTCGCAATACATGTCCAGGCTCTCTAGTCATCTTTGGTAACCTATTTGCCTGATAGATGGAATTAACTTAGTGGCTCTTGCTTGTACCCCCTTCTAATCTATTTATGTCCTTTCTTAGTGTTGGTGACCAAAAATCTTGCTTTTCTGTAAAGTTTATTTAGGTGAGGAACTGCCTCCTCTTTTAACTCTTTAATTTCTCTTAGATGAATCCCACCCGGGACAGGAGAATTTGAACTTTAGTTTTTCTCTTGTGCTTTTAATGTCGTCTTCTGTCAACACTATTTTGTCAAGTGGTTCTGCCCCTTCATATTTAAAATAGCTGGTTCTGGGTTTGAGGTAGTGTCTTCAGATAATTCTGTTTTTCCAAGTCCAAATTCACAAGGTTTCCTCCATTATCTCTTAGGGGACCTATATGCTATTTATTATTGGCTTCGTACTATTAATATGAGCAAAGTGTTCTTTCAGGCTTCCCTTCTGAACTGCTGCAACTCTCTTATCCTCATTTGTCTTTGCGTTTCTTACTAATTTGCCCTCCATTTTACTGAGTTTTATGCCTGCTTGCTTCCTCTGGTGTAGAGTGTGTTTGGGCAATCTTTCTAAAGACAGAATGAACCTTACGACCAGTTTTGAGAGAGAGAGAGAGAGAGAGAGAGAGAGAGAGAGAGAGAGAGAGAGAGAGAGGACCTTCCCACAAATTAAGAGAGAAAATGGACCTTCCATAAATTAAGAGAAAGTGGACCTTGCCACGAATTATATATATATATATATATATATATATATATATATATATATATATATATATATATATATATATATTGTGACGAAGTGGCGTGAGTATCTGGGTCTGGATACCATTAATACTTGGGCATGAAATAGTCAAAGATCTGTGTCTGGACACCATTAATATTTGTTAACCCAAATTGCCAAGTATCTGGTTACTACACTTACCATTTTGTACTTGCTAATACAAGAGAGCCTTTTATTCCTGGGTCTGGGACACCCTTTGTACTTAGGGCACAGTTCATTCAAGTACCTGGTTGTTACTTACCTCACTACAGACAGACATCTGACCCTTCATCACAAATACTAAACGACTGAATACTCTAAAGGTAAGAGTGATCCCTTTTTTCTAACTGAACAGTCAAGAAAACAATCAGTCTAAGTTCATTAAAATATGTGAGAGGTAATCTTAATTAAAGGGCATCACTCGTGTAAATTCAAATTTAAGTATTTCCCTGATTCTGTTTTATTTGTGGGAAACGTCACAATTATCACTCTATATTTCTACCTAAACAATATAAAATATAGCTGGTGGTTCAATGAAATGCTCATACAAATTTTAAATACAAAAGTTTATTTCTAAATTCAAAATTTATAAGTGAAATTCACAATCTCAGGGAAATTGTTATTACTTGAAAACAAAAGTTTAATTAATTCTTGAATTAATTATTAAGCCAAAATTAAATCAAAGTTTATCAAGAAAATTAATTAAATTAAATCATAAAGCAATAATTAAATTTGAAATTAAATTTAATTAAATGCAAGTTAATTCACAAGTGTAAGATTCAAAATGTACACAATAGAATATTATTCAAACTAATTAAACAAAATAAAGACAATGCAGAAAAACATAATGCATAATATGAAAACAATTAAAGCATTGACAGTACAATCATTAAGCATATAAAAAAAATGGAATATGTGAAAAGAACAAAGCAAAAGATAAATGTTTAGAAATAATAAAACGTTAAAGTGCACTTCACAACATTTGTAAAAATACCTTATACCCAGCTGCAGCGTCAATCAAAAGGCCTGTTACAATTTTACACTTTTTCACTATTTTCTTGGCGCCTTCACAAAAACCAATAGATACAAAACTATGTTCAGATTCCACAAACAACACATATATTACTAAGAATTATATAAAAATGAGTGACCAGCTCGTTACGTTAAGTTACTGAAACAACCTCGCGAGCGAGCGAGAGAGAGAGAGATTTTTAGAGAGAGAGAGAGACTATAATGCACGCCGCTCTGTCTCAAAGCGAAAGAATGAATGTTCTCTCACCCATAAGCGTATATGCTATTAGTCTATAGTCGAAGGTGAAAACATATTACGTCATCTCTATAGGAATGGCTAATACAATGCCTCTTTGACTGCGCTCACATAAGGCTATGAGTAAGGCGCTCTTGTTCCATTCACAGGCTCGACCGCGATAAGAAAAAATATGTTTACCTACATTGCGGCTTGGGGGGTCTTACGCTTGTTTTGCGCCGATAAAGAAATCACCTAGCTAAGACATTCTCAAAGTGGGAATACGACTCCCTTGCAAAAGGCTTATGAGCTTTCACACACTGTGTGTCTTACGTACTTCAAAATGAAAAATGGATCACTTAAGGCATGTTATCTTTAAATTTGGGAAATCTGAACACAGAAATAGACATTTCATACCATGATACACAAGTTCTGATGTGAATTAATCATATTACCACAATTATAATTGCATTCCAAACTTACATTATAAGAATATATATATATATATATATATATATATATATATATATATATATATATACATATATATATATATATATATATATATATATATATATATATATCTATATATATATATATATATATATATATATCTATATATATATATATCTATATATATATATATCTATATATATATATATATCTATATATATATATATATATATATATATATATATATATATATATATATATATATATATATATACATATATATATATATATATATATATATATATATATATATATATAGATATACATATGTATATATTATGATATATATATATATATATATATATATATATATATATATAGATATACATATGTATATCTATATATATATATATATATATATATATATATATATATAGATATCATATGTATCTATCTATATATATATATATATATATACATATGTATATCTATATATATATATATATATATATATATATATATATATATATATATATATATATATATAGAGAGAGAGAGAGAGAGAGAGAGAGAGAGAGAGAGAGAGAGAGAAGAGAGGGGGGGAGGGGGGGGGGAGGAGGAGAATTAACTGGAGCTAGGACTACGTTCTTTGTAACAAAAGTGTGTTAAAATTCTCGTGGAAATAACATTCAATAACAATTTTATTAATTGATTTTAATTAAAACGTGAATGTTTAAGCCATCCATTGGCTAGATTCATTTATTTTGAGAAAATAAACGTATACGCCATCTATCGGCAAAATTGGTAACTAGTTCATTAATTTTATCAATATTAGCCAAAAAAGTGAACGCTTATGCCATCTACCGGCAGCATTGAGAACTAATTTAGAATTTATATGATTAAATTCAATCAAAAGGTGAAGGCTTTCGCCATCTATCGGCAAAATTTATAAAAAAAATTAATTAACTTGTTTAGTATTAGCCTAAAAGTGAACGCATACGCCATCTGTCAGCATATTTTGCAACTAAATTATTCAATTTTAATTTTTTTTCGTACAAAAGTTAACGCATTCGCCATCTATCGGCTGCATTTAACATTAATGTAAAAATCATAGGATTAATTTCGAACAAAAAGTGAATGCGTTTGCCATCTATCGGTGAAACGAACAACTATTTTTACACTGCAATTTCATGCTATTTGCGCGTTATTTGTCCTTATAATTTGCTTTTCTCCGATTATATCACTACAAAGTTGTTCTTTGATCATTTATACTGCTGATGATTGCATAGTTTTCTTAATTCAACGTATATTTAGTTCAAAATAGGCGTAAATGCGCGTCAAAGACGTAAAGTGAAAGAGGAAGTTTACGGTATTTTCACCTTATTTAACCTTATAACGTGCTTTATTCAGCCTTAATCGTTATAGACTGGTTCTTTAATAATTAAATTTGATATTGGAAGGAATTTTTCCTAATTATATGACACTTTTTAGTTCGAAATGCGGCAAAAATACGTCATATACGCATTTATGTATGATTTATATAAGTTTTCTTTTATATATTTTCTTTTAAGAATTTTTACAACCGATCAAATTTAGCATTGTGATTATTCAAGACGTATTTCGAGTAAAATAGACGATAATAACCAAATTTATCGAGTTAATAAAGCACTTTCATGTCGATAAAAGGCTACAGCTCGAAAGACGTAAAGTGAAATAGTAAGTTCACAGAATTTTCACCTTATTTAACCTTATTACGTGCCTTTTTAGCCTCAATCGTTATATATTGGTTCTTCAATCGTTAGATTTTATAATTGAAGCATATTTTCCTCATTATTGGGCCTTTTTAGTTCGAAATTTGGGGAAAATACGGCGTTATATACGTAGAAGAAATAATTAATGTTGTCTACCCTAACATTTATATATGATTTATGTACGTTTTCTTTAATCCCATACTTTTGAAAATATAAATAGCCGACCAAATTTGCCGTTGTGATTATTCAAGATATATTTCGAATAAAAAGAATTTTAAGAATGCAAATTTGTCTAGTTAATAATAAAAAAATACTTTCACACTGATAGAAGATAGATACGGTTCGAAGGAAGACGAAATAAAGGGCAAATAATGTCCGGAAATCGTTGATTTTTGCACCAAAACATTACCACCACACCATCTATTTTCGCTTTATTTAGCATATCATTCTAGCAGTAAACTTAAAATTGCAAATTTTTTGCCGATAAATGCTGGGGATTATTGTTTTGGTGTTAAAATTAACGAATTCCGTACGCTATTTTCGCTTCATTTCGTCTTTTTTCAGACTTAGCCTATATAGCCTCTAATGGTGTGGAAGTGTTCTTTATTAACTTGATGTCTTATATATTAAGAAAATTGGCGGTCTTATTGCCTATTTTATTCCGAATGTATCTTGAATAATCACGACGTCACATTTGGTCGGTTTTACATGATTTTAATAGAAAATATATAAAAGAAAACTTACATAAAATTTAGGGTACACAATTTTAATTATTCTCTTCACGAATAGCCTATCTTCCTTTTATCGGTATGAAAGTGTACTTTATTGTCCACAAATTTGCTTGCTTATCGTCTGTTTTATTCGAAATAAGTCTTAAATAAGCGCCATGTCAAATTTGGTCGGTTATACAAATTGTTAATAGAAAATGTATCGAAGAAAACATATGGCATACTCATACATAACCTTCAGGGTAAATAATTTTAACTATTCTCGTTACGTATATGACGTATTTTCGCCGCATTTCGAACTAAAATGGCCATATAATTAGAAAAATATGCTCCCCATCTTAAAGAACCAATTTATAACGATTTTGGCGGGAAAAAGTGTGTTATAAGGTTTAATAAGGTGAAAATAGAGTAAAATTACAATTTCACTTTACATCTTAAAAGGCGCATTTTCACCTATTTCGAACTAAATATACGCCAAATTACGGAAACTATGGAACCTCCATTAGTATAAATTATAAAAGAACAACTCTGTAATAATATAAGAGGAGAAAAGCAAGTTATAAAGACAAATAACGCAAAAATAACATAGTTTCGGGGGAAAGTGATAATAGTTATTCGTTTCGCCGATAGATGGCTAAAGCCTTCACTTCTTGATCGAAATTAATCGGATAATTTCTAAACAGTTCTCAATGTTGCCGATAGATGGTCTATGCGTTTAAGTTTTTACTAAAATTAACCATTTAATTCCCAATTTTGCCAACAGAATGCAAATGCGATCACTTTTGTCTAAAATTAATTAATTTAGTTCCAAATTTTGCCAACAATTGGAGAATGCTGTCATTTTAAGATTAAGCAAGTTAATGAATGTAGTTCCAAATTTCGCCGATAGATGGCGGATGCGTTTGCTTTCTCAAAATAAATTAATCAATTTAGTTCCGAATTTTGCCGACAGATTGCGTAAGCATTCACTTTTTCAAATTAAATAAGTAATTTAATAGATTTATTTCCAAATTTTGCCGATAGATGGCGTAAGCATTCTCTTTTTAATTCAAACGTATTCAATTTTTATTGAATGGTATTATTTTGAAAATTTTATAGAATTTTTTTATAAAGACCGTGTTCTTACCTCGTAAGGCTCTCTCTCACTCTCTCTCAACTGGTCGTAAGGTTCATTTTCTCTCATTCGTTGTTCCTAAGGTTCTCTTCCCCCTTCCCCACTCTCCCTATCCCCCTCTCCCTCTCCCCCTATACCCATCCCCACTCTCCCCCTGCCTCTCAACTGGTCATAATATTCATTCTCTCTCTCTCTCTCTCTCTGAGATATGCTAATCCTTGTAACTCTCTCTCTCTCTCTCTCTCTCTCTCTCTCTCTCTCTCTCTCTCTCTCATTCCCACTGTCAACTGGTTGTAAGGGACATCTCCCCTCCTCAGGAACCGCAACGTCTCAAATTACATTAATGAATTTAATGAGTTTAGTTCCAGATATTGCCGATAGATGGTGGAACCATTCACTTTTCTAATTACAAAACAAAACTGTTTATGGTAAATAAAAGTTCAAAGCACCCGTTTTTTAAAACGGCCAATACGATTTTTTATATAAGTACGTAGGAGATGCAATTTTCTCCCAAAGTGAAAGATAGACCTGTTATCCATAAAGAAATAAGGTTTCCTCTGCAAATTAAGTATAAATTCATTTTTACTGTCGCCATACGAGCGACTGTTATATTGTTACATAAGTACGCCCCTGAATCACGAGTAGCTATCTTACATCATAAGTCAAACTATAACCAACCAAAATAAGCTGAAACATATTGTAGTCTGATTTTACTGTATGATCTATTGTCTGTTAGATTCCTGGGCGTCAGCGATAGCCACCAATTTTTCTCAACTAGCCAGAGTTTGTTGCAAGCTTCCTTTTCAATACAATTGCCAAATCCACATTGTCAAAAATTTTCATCTTACCGTGAATATTTAAGCTCCAATTCACACGATCTGAAAATCTATAACAACTAAGTTCACGTTACTGCTGTGACAAATATCTATTTCGGAACTATGAAACTCAAGTCAACTGTTCCTATACCCTAGGGAACAAAATGGACTAGCTGAAACACTTCGTTTGTTAACATAACCAACCAATGAAATTGCTCTAATGGCCAAAAACTAATCGGTCCCTTAGTGAATGAAATAGGTCCCTTAATCACAACGCTAAGGCTTGTCGAGATTCACTAGTTTTATTATGACATCTGATTTGTCAGCATTACAAGCTTAGTTTTATACTTGTTAATCGCCATTGACAAATATCTCTCTGAAAAATTGTACACTACCTCAACTTTAATTGTACACTGCCTCACTTTAATTAAATGCCGGTGATGGAAAAAAAAGTTTTGACTCTCGGAGAATTCTTTTTTAACCAATTGGATTATAAATACTCGTAAATCAAAAACTATCAACCAACACTAATCCGTTTGGTTATCCCTTTTGGCTAAAGTAATTCAACATTTAATAAGTACCTAATTTTATGTTGAATCGCTTTTTTGAGTATCTGCTTCTGCCTATTTTCATCATGAACTATTGCTTTTGATATAAAAACAACTCTTTTTCTTCATAATTATCTTCAAGATAAACGATAACATGAAAAACATCACCTAAAAGGTCAATTAATATGTCTATTTTACGGTTTTGATTTTCAGAGAGAAATGCCGGAGTTTCGTTTACATAAGTTTATGCTATAATAGATTACAGAAAACGAAAAATAAAGTAATATAAGAGAAAAGGGAAAGTTTATCTTGAACCAAGACTATGCTATTCGCAACAGAAAACAAATAACACATCATCATCTTGTTGAGACTCATCTATAAATGATTTAAATATTTCCCTGTGAAAAAAAATATGAACTAGATATATGTCCGCATAATCAGCTTTTGTATAAAATAATGACTTCAAGATTTTTCAATGACAACAAGTTATCGTTTAGGTTGTAGGCAAAGCCATCGAAAATATAGGCTAGTACCACAAGCAAGAAAACTGTTGAAGAATTATCACAAAAAAGTATATAGATTTCGCTTTCTTTATCTCAAGTCAGCATTAAAATCTTTTGCTATAACAGATCTGATACAATACATTGAAACTGTACATACTGTATCTTGAATACCATTACATTAATATGTTTATTGTTAGAAATATGGCATTTAATTAAAAATAACACCAAGTGATTTGGAATTTTAACCTTTTACTGTTCTGCTGAGTGAAGTTAAGCGAGATTATATATGTAAATAAAATAAATTAATAAAATTCATAAGTATAGTAGTATACCATTGTTTTCCTACTTGTTTGTTTGTTTATATGGTGCTTTTACGTTGCATGGAACCAGTGGTTATTCACCAACGGCTTTACGTGACTTCCGAAGCACGTCGAGAGTGAACTTCTATCACCAGAAATACCCATCTCTCACACTTCAATGGAATGCCAGAGAATCGAACTCGCAACCACACCACGGAGGCACTATGTTTTCCTACTGTAAGCATGTATATGCATACATACACACACAATATATATATATATATATATATATATATATATATATATATATATATATATATATAATTTGTATAGTGTAATCAGAATGACTGGATCACTAACAACTATAAAATTCAACCATTTTCAACCTTTCCTTATCTCCATAGTCTGCTCATGCAATCTTTTTAGGTAATCTATGATTTCCCGTCCCGTTATCTTCAAGTGTTTTTAGTTTCGTAGCTCTTCTCTCACTCCATTTGTCCTATACTTACCCTTTTTAGCATTTTACACATTGCCTTCTTGTCAGCTCCTCAATAACAGATTCTCTAAATGCTTGTATCAATTCACTGGTTATTTCGAATAGTCAAATTTTTTTTTCCAATTGCCATCTTCCCAAGGGCTTTCTTAACCTCTTCGTTGTTGCTACAAGAGTCAAGTATCAGTGAGAAGCTCTCTCATTTACTTGAGTGAAGAGAATAAATTTGAGATGGAAACAGATTAGGTAGCTGGACTGCTAAGATAGAAAAAAAGAGAATACAGCACATGATAAACAGTACAACGACCAAACTTCACCAAAGCCTTCAAATAGTGTTTAGAGAAAAAAACTGCCCTCAAATGTCCTATTTACTCATGCAAAGAACAAAACACCTCAACCATGTAAAGGACCCTTATACATAAAGATGCTACAATAAAGAATACATGAGAAGATATTGAAGTCTCCAGAGATGGCGGGATCATTACTCATTGAAGAAAAGCATTGAAGTCTCTAAAAATGGAGGGATCTCTATTTGCTGGAGAGCTGCATATTGCAGCTACAGGCTCCATTAAATGTTTTAATTGTATTACCAGCATAAAGGTAGAGCAGTGGTTCTTCAACATTTTATACCACGCCCTCATTATGAGTGGGTCCTTTCCCCCATGCCCTACTTAGAGCTACGAGTAAAATTCCCTCCCAGATTTAAACCAGAGAGAGAGAGAGAGAGAGAGAGAGGGAGGAGACGAGAGAGAGAGAGAGAGAGAGAGAGAGAGAGAGAGATGGGGGCATTTCGTGAGTTAAGGAGGGAGGTAAATAATTACAAAACATGGTGAACCCAACGAGTTCAACTCGTGTAGTAGACAATTGGAAACTGAGGTTATAACGCGATACTTTTGCATTCTTTCATAAACTTCTGAATATTGGTTCCTCACTCTTGTGAAGAGAATAACGAATACAATTAGAGACTTTTTCACTTTTCCATCGGGTTCGCGCCTCCCCTGGAAATTGCTGCACCCCCCCCCCCCCCCCCCCCCCCCCCCCCCCCCCCCCCCCCCCTTCTTCGCCCCAATTCTTTAAGAACCACTGAGGTAGAGCTTTGTGTTCTTTCGCCTGGCATTTACATAGAGTAACATAAAAAAAGAGAATTATTTCTTTGGTATTCAGTACTAAATTTCCCTTACCAGTCTACCCCAGCCTCATTCTCAAGCATATGTTTGACAATGACAACTACCTAGTTAAGAAAAACGCACCTTAAAGAAGAAACTTTGTTCATGGTAAATAAAAGTTCAAAACCCCCGTTTTTAAAACAGCCAAGACGATTTGGTATATAAGTGCGCAGGAGTTGCAATTTTTCTCCCCAAGTGAAAGATAGACCAGTTATCTATAAAGAAATAAGGTTTCCTCTGCAAATTAAGTCTAAGATTCATTCTTACTGTCGCCATACGAGCGACTGTTACATTGTTATACAAGTATACGCCCCTGAATCACGAGTAGCTATCTTACATCATAGGTCAAACTATTACCAGCCAAAATAAGCTGAAATACATTGTAGTCTGCTTTTACTGTATGATCTACTGTCTGTTAGATTTCTGAGTGTCAGCGATAGGCAGCTATCAATTTTTCTCAACTAGCCAGAGTTTGTTGCAGGCTTCCTTTTTAATACAATTGCCAAATCCACATAGCTAAAAAAATTTTCATCTCGCCGTGAATACTTAAGCTCCAATTCACAGGATCTGAAAATCTAGAACAAATAAGTTCACGTTACTGCTGTGACAAGTATCTTTTTCGGGCCTATGAAACTCAGTCAACTGTTCCTAAACCCTAGGGAACAAAATGGACTAGCTGAAACACTTCGTTTGTTAACATAACCAACCAATGAAATTGCTCTAATGGTAAAAAACTAATCGGTCCCTTAGTGAATGAAATAGGTCCTTTAATCACAACGCTAAGGCTTGTCGAGATTCACTAGTTTTCTTATGACATCTGATTTGTCAGCATTACAGGCTTAGTTTTATACTTGTTTATCGCCATTGACAAATATCTCTCTGAAAAATTGTACACTACTGAAAACGTAATCACCGCCTCCCGCCGTTCGACTCAAAGACCCTATTGACATTCAGCAATTTTTCACTTTTTCCTTTTCCCATTAGAGTATGTCTGGGTCTGAACTACTAACGCCCACAAGAGAATCAAAATTACTACTATATAATTTAAAACCTAAGATCTCATACCAAAGGCATTCCAAGTACTTTGTTAATTTCACCATCTCCACTCACCAAGCTCATGATTAGTACTTCTTAGTCCAAAGAGTTCTTATCCACAGACAAGTGAGACACCTTAAATTTAAGTTGCAACAGAAAAATATCAGCTTAACACCCTTTAAAATAACTTTATCCTAAGTTCTAGTAAAAACAATACCTTACCTTGAGTGAGCTATTATTTACCCTTATAGAAAAGCCTCCTCATTCACTACTTAAGCCTAAAATGCTCAAATGGAAGGCTACATCCCTATACAGGGCCGGATTTAGGGGGGGCCAAAGAGGGCACCTGTCCAGGGGCCTCCACATTTTAGGGGGCCTCAAAAAAAGGACCCAGGCTTAAATAATTTTTAATTTCAGTAAATATATAAGGAATAAACGTTTTTTTAGTCAGGAATAAAACAAAATTGTGGATATTTATGATTTATCTTTTTTCATCACGGAAAACTACAGTAAAACCAAAGTAAAAAAACGTGATATTATTAGAAATTTAGGCTATGTTTACAGTTACCCCTAAAATTACCTCCTATTTAATTTTGAATGCAAAGACCACCTTCAAGCAGTTTTGTCAGCAGCAACTCGTGCAGTGGGAGCTGGAAGTATAGACTCTAAATTTGAGTTGCAAGTGAATCAAATCGAACAATATTGGCGCAGTGTTATAAAGAGACTAGTGAGTGTGCTTAAATTTGCATGTGAACGCGGTCTAGCTCATCGTGGCGATGATGAAAAAATTGGATCTCCTCATAATCGAAACTACTTAGGATTATTAGAACTTCTGGCTGAGTATGAGGATTTCCTCAGGGAACACATCCAGAAACATGCAAATTGTGGCAGTGGTCATACAAATTATTTGTCTTCAACCATCTGTGAAGAACTAGTCAGCCTAATGGGCAATGAAGTTTTGAATGAAATCATTTCAAGCATAAAATTGTCAAAATACTTCTCAATTTCTCTTGATTCCACACCAGATGAAGGCCACGTTGATCAACTAAGTCTGATTTTCAGATACATGGAGCATGACACCCCTGTAGCGAGATTTGTGAAGTTTTTGCCAAACCAAGGACACAACGCTCAAGAAATGTTTGAAGGATTAAAAAAGTTTCTTGAAGATAATGACATTGACATTCAAAATTGTCGTGGTCAGTTATACGATAACGCCTCTGCTATGAGTGGGAGATATAATGGCCTGCAAGCCAAAGTGGCAGCTGAAAATCCTCATGCAGTTTGGATACCCTGTTTTGGTCATTCACTGAACCTGGTTGGAAAATCTGGAGCTGAATGTTGTCAGGAAGCTCTCACATTTTTCAGTTTTCTTGAGGCAGTTTATGTGTTTTTCACAGCTTCTACACATCGGTATGCAATCCTTACAGACCTACTGAAAACTGTTGAATCTGGTCCAGTATCGGTGCCAAAGAGGGTTTCTACAACACGATGGTCCTGTCGAGCAGATGCCGTGAAAGCACTTATTCAAGGATATCACCCAATTTGTGAAGCTCTTGCCAAAATAGCAAGTGATGAAAATGAGCTAGCCAAAGCACGGTATGAGGCCAATGGACTCCATGACAAGATGCTCAAATTAGAGACTGCCATTTATGTTATTTTTTGGCATGACATTCTTGGCCGAGCTGATGCTACAAGTAACACACTGCAAGACCCCCAAACTTGATATGAACACAGCAGTAGCAGTGTTGAAGTCCTTGGAATGTTTTGTACGTGAAAAGCGAGAGTGCTTTCATGTTTATGAGAAGAAGGGACAGGACTTATCTGGAACCGATGAATATTCGTCACCGCAATGTGCGCCTGAATCCGTTGGATTATGGACGATCTGAGGAAGTAACTCTTTCTCACTCTGAAAAGTTTCGTGTTGATAATTTTCTTCAGTAATTGATCAGTTTTTGAGTTCCCTTAATCAACGATTGGAGGCCTACGAGAACACCTGTTCCCTTTTCGGTTTCTTATCTGAACTGGAATCACTGAGCTGTACTGAAATAGAAGCAGCTGCAGTAAAATTAGTTTGTGAATATAAAGATGATCAGGATCAATCACTTGGTGTTGAACTTGTACAGTTTGCAGGTTTTTTCACCCAGTTTCTGGATGATTATGTTAAGACTGGTAGCTTTGGGAAGGAACATTTCCTTTACAAATTGCTGCTAGACAAGAAAGTTGCAGATACTTTTCCTAATGTTGAGATAATGCTACGGATGTACTTGGTGCTCATGGTCACAAATTGCTCTGGAGAACGTTCATTCAGCAAAATGAAGTACATCAAAAACAGACTTCGTACTACAATGCATCATGAGCGACTCAGTCACCTGGCTTTGATGAGCATTGAGTATGACATCCTCAGAGACATTGACTTTGACATATTAATCACCAAATTTGCAAGGGTCAAGTCTCGTAAAGTGTCTGGTCTGTAAATATACAGATACCGCTCTAGTTTTTCTATTCTACGAAGAAACTTTGGTTTTGATTTTAAGATTGGCGGCACTGAGTATGGGTCATGCTTCCTAATCATCTTTGAAAAATGGTCAGTTTGTAGTCAGGTATGAAGAGTCCTGATGAGTGAAGGCAAACTAACATATTTAGATTTATGGTGATAAAACATATGCTATTTATTTGAAATTGCTTTTCATAATCTTTTTATACTCGAGTGTACAGAGTCAGGAGAGGTCATTTTGCACACGTGATTAAGATGACCAAAATTCATTGCTGGCAGGACCGGCAATGATGATTTCCCGGTGGAGCTTATAGCGCCCCCCGGTGAGGCTTGCTTCGCTCGCCACCCGCCTCAAGCAGTGTGGGCCTCCACACATAGATTGCCCAGGGGCCTCCACATGCCTAAATCCGGCCCTGTCCCTATAGACTGTGTTTTCGTTTGACTGTGGAGTCGTTCTCTTCCTGCTGTGGCTCCATCAGCATTATGTCTCACTTTAAATGCCGGTGATGGGGAAAAAAGTTTTGACTCTCGGAGGATTCTTTTTTTTACCAATTAGATTGTAAAGACTCGTAAATCAAAAACTGTAAACCAACACTAAACCGTTTGGTTATCCCTTTTGGCTAAAGTAATTCAACATTTAATAAGTAATTTTATGTTGAATCACTTTTTTGAGTATCTGCTTCTGCCTGTTTTCATCATGAACTATTGATTTTGATATAAAAACAACTCTTTTTCTTCATAATTATCTTCAAGATAAACGATGACATGAAAAATATCTCCTAAAAGTTCAATAAATATGTCTATTTTACGGTTTTGATTTTCAGAGAAAAATACCGGAGTTTCGTTTACATAAGTTTATGCTATAATAGATTAAAGAAAACGAAAAATAAAGTAATATAAGAGAAAAGGGAAAGTTTATCTTGAACCAAGACTATGCTATTCGCAACAAAAAACAAATAACACATCATCATCTTGTTGAGACCCATCTATATATAATTTAAATATTTCCGTGGGAAAAAAATATGAACTAAATATATGTTCGTATAATCAGCTTTTGTATAAAATAACGACTTCAAAGAATTTTTAATGACAAGAAGTTATCGTTTAGCTGTATGCAAAGCCATCGAAACTTTACTATCACAAGCAATAAAACTGTTGAAGAGTTATCACAAAAAAGTATGAAGATTTCGCTTTCTTGATCTCAAGTCAGCATGAAAATCTTTTGCTATAACAGATCTGACACAATAAATTGAAACTGTACATACTGTATTTTTAATACCATTACCTTAAGATGTTTATTGTTAAAAATATGGCATTTAATTAAAAATGATTTGGAAGTTTAACCTTTTACTGTTCTGCTGAGTGAAGTTTAGCAAGATTATATATGTAAATAAAATAAATTGATAAAATTCATAAGTATAGTAGTATATCATTGTATTCCTACTGTAAGCGCGTGCACGCACACATTATTTGTTTAGTGTATTTAGAAATAGAGCAGGGACAACTATAAAATTCAACCATTTTCAACCTTTCCGTCTTCATAGTCTGCTTATGCATTCTTTTTAGATAATATGATATTGTTATGATACAATAAAGTTTGTTCATACTTACCTGGCAGATATATATATAGCTGTATTTTCTGAAGTCCGACAGAAATTCAAAAACTTCCGGCACACACAGTGGTCGGCCAGGTGGTTAGTACCCATTCCCGCCGCTGGGAGGCGGGTATCAGGAACCAGTCCCATTTTCTATTCATAATTTTTATTTCCACTGTCCCCTGAGGGGAGGTGGGTGGGTACTTAATTATATATATCTGCCAGGTAAGTATGAACAAACTTTATTGTATCATAACAATATCATTTTGTTCATGAAACTTACCTGTCAGATATATATATAGCTGAATCCCACCGTTGGAGGTGGGAAGGGACAGAATAGAAGGATTTTGGGAAACAAATGCATGCAGATGATTTACATCTTGGTTCCACCTGTTAGCATTGCTGGCTTCGTGGTTATTGCCACGTAAGTCTGCTTGTGCTAACTAGAGTTGCAGCGAGGTAGAGACCTATATAGCTGGTGCACCCTCCAGATGATCTGTCAACAGGGGCGAGACCACGACGTGACTAGACCATATTGACCATACCATGAGGGCTAAGAAGTAAAATAAATATATATTATAAAAAATATATATCACCACCTGACCAACCTAGCCAAAGTTAAGGTGTGTTAACTAAGGCTTAAGAGTTAAGAAGTCACCGTTGTCGGCGACTCAACTACTAAATTAAGAGCTCTTCCTAACCATTTTCTACAGGATAGGATGAGTGGTACTACTTGCCCCCAAGATTGTGTCTGCAGACACGTATGGCCCTAGCGAGCAGCAGATCTCATATTGCCATCTTCACATCTCGCAGGGAGTGTGAATTGAACACAGAGTTGCTTCGCTAAAACATGGTACTCAGGATGTTGCTGAGTGCCATGCTCTGTTGAAATGCTTCCGAGGCCGCGCCCTCACCTCGTGAGCATTCAAATCAAAAGATTTCAAATCTTTGTGCCAACACAATGAAGGAGCTTTTTTGAAAGCTTTTTTGAACTCCTTAACAATAAAGCCAGGGTGTTCTTCGATATGGGCAAGTCTGGTCTTTTCGGAACACTGCAGATTGTCCGTACGACTTCGACTTTCTTGAGTTTTATGTAGATAAAACTTGAGAGACCTGACAGGGACAGGACTCTCTCTGCTCCTGCCCAATAACTTGTGCCATCCTTGATTCCAAGCTCCTGGCCCAAGAACAAGACGGGTTTCCATTCTTAGGCCACAACGGAAGGCTTAGAGAACGCTCCGCCTTGTGTTCTCTAATGCCAAAACTTCTGACGATGGCTGAAAACCTCACTAACCCTCTTTGTCGTATCTAGGGTGGTTAGAAAGGGCCTTCCTGATCACGTGCAAGAAGTTAACAGGTAGGAGATGTCGAATGCTTTGACATCAAGAACTTCAGACTATGTCTAAGTTCCATATTGAAAGCTTCGATCTGGACATGCACAGTCAGTCAGTCTGTACTAAAGTCAGGTGACCGACCAGTTGACCAGTCAGACGCATCAAGGACAGCAAGGCTGTACCCTGAAGACCATAAGGCACTATTCTTCGCTGAAGGATGAGTGTCTGGACTGCCTGGGCGATTCAAGCTAAGCAAACCTTGGGGTATGAACGCAACCCAACGTCGTTAGCGAATCAACTCCTGACTCGAGCTTCTGGTGCCAGGAGAAAGGAGCGAGGAGCAAAAAGGCGATTCAGTCCCGAAGGACGAATGCCTGACAGTCCAACCTGGTATCATGTTAAAACGATCATCGGGGGTGTGTAAACGCAACGACTTCGTCAACAAGAAACTCAGGGCTACTATGTGTCTCCTGATCTCGCACGAGTGTCTGACTCCGAGAAAAACAGGTGAGACAAAAAGTAGATGGTGAGCGAGTTTCGAGATTCCACAGAACTCAAAGATCGTGAAGGGCTTGTTGTTTGACAGAAGCAAATCTCTGAGCCCAAAGGCCGTCAACAACATATTTGCGTATTCTTTAATAGTTGTGACTGCCAGCTTATCCCATTCTTCAAACGGAAAGGGAAGACGGCAATCTTATGCTGTCAACATCTCGATAGTCTGAACGTAGTCAGACTCAGAGTGGAGAGGGTTATAGGTACCTTTCGTGATAAAGTAGACCGACTCTCTCGGAAAGGTCCTTGGAAGGACCGTGACTCTGTGAATCTAGGATCTTGAAGGCCAACATGGGGCGATTAGCGTCATTGTCGCTCCCTGTGATGGTATAAATCATCTTATTACATTTCCTAAGCGTTTGAAAAAGGGGAAAAAGAGACTAAACATCCATCCTGTTCAATATCATAGCGAAGAGATGTATGAAAGGACGTTCCTAAAGTCTCCATAACTCTCAACATACTTCTAAAGAAAGATTCCACTCGGAAGTCAGTAGTTGCTGCCGTCGATCGAGACGATTCGTACGGACTTTTGCAATCCTGTAACGAACCTCTAGAGGATCGTTACATTCTACGTCTGTTGTTATAATAGGCTCTTTCTCGTAAAACCCGAACAGGGACCGAGAGAAGATACTTCCTAAGATATGAGAGAGCTGTGGAAGATCAGAGTTGATATGACCACTGGTTCCAAAAAACTCGTTTCCAGGACTGGAGGACGACAGAATTGCTTCCACTTCTTTCAGATTATGATCCAGGACATCTGAAACCCTCTCCAGATGTCCGGCACCTTCTTTCTATCACCTCAAGTGATACTTAACGCACCGAGAGATGTTCAGAATCATTCTAGGTCTTTAATAAAATTTCAGTTTCCCGGTAGGCAAAAACTGTAGAGGGTCTGAATTGCAGTCTATTCAGGGAAACAAACTTCTTTAGGAAGGAAATGGTCCCCAGCAAGCTTCATCCATTCCTCACACAGTATGTTTACTTCCCTAAAAAGGCTGCGCTTTGCCTAAGCAGGAGAGCATATAATAGTGAAATGTTGCGGTAGACTCGTAGTCCTATACCGTGCGGTAACGAGCACCGAAAGGAGTAAGAGATATCTCTGAGAACATAGTAAGGCAAAACGAATGCAATGTTTATTCATTCATGTAAGAAATCCCATCAATCTAAGGCTAAAGTCCGTGATTGTAGGGAGAGAGTACAGTTAGTCAGTCAATCCCGCAGGAGAGAGAGAGACGTAACTGCCAGCACAGAGATACGGTTAGTCAGTCAATCCCGCAGGAGAGAGAGACGTAACCTACAGCGGATGACAGCGAACGAGCTGGTACTGCCTCGTTGGACTGGCGGAGAGGACAGTGACAGCAGCAGCTTACGATCGTCGTCTCTAAACTTATGCCTGGGTTGCAGCTACCCTATTCTACGAAGAAATATGTCCGTAATTTTTAGCATAAAGAGGACTCTCAAGCTGGTATATTAAGCGAAACAGAAACGCTAAATATATAGATGCGTTTGTGTCGTCATAACACTACCATACAACGGTAAAAGATAAATCGGAAAAGGAAACTCCTGGAAGGCTGCAGGGAGTAACGATTAAATGTCCTTAAATTAATAGGACAATAGACCTCTCGGTTGCCATCCGAAGAGGTAACTACAGCAAGCGTATATGACTTGAGCCAACAGTAGTAAATAACGCAAGGCAAAATATGATATTTATTGCATAAAGTTTTTTTATACTTACTGCAGACATATATACTATAGCTGAATTCGGAAATACAGCTACATACATATCTGACAGGCAAGTTTCATAAACAAAACTCAAGAGAATGAAGCGGACAGCTCAAGCTTCTTATTTATTGGACATAAGCGTTCATTGACGTAGTCTACAAGTCTATTTCTTGTACGAGTCTGCGAATGATGAATGAGAGCTCTTCCGAATCTTGTCAATAAGAGCTTATCCGCTTACGCAATATAAAGTTAATGAGAAGTTTGTCAATGAGAAACTAACCCATTTACGGGACAAAGAGATAATTTGTCAATGAGGGGATACCCACTTACTTGAAAAAACGATAGTATATTGTCAATGGGGGAAATTCACTGAATTGACAAAACGTAATCAGGAAGTCGAGCATTTTTATTTTCGATTCCCGTCTCAAAACGAGGAAGGGGCAAGAATCCTGTTAAGAGACGGCTTACGACAGGTAGAACGACGATGTTCAATTCGGCAGCGTAAGTCCCGACTAGGAACTAACAAAATCTATCATCTGAAAAGCCCTTTCAGATGGGCTAAAAAGCTTGCAAAATTATCCTGGGAAGAGGAAAGAAACTCTCCAACCAGCTTCCTCTCCCGTATCAAAATTTATTGGCAGCATGGCAAAGGAAGTCCCGTCTCGCGCCCTCCTCCCTTTGATGAGTGCCCCTGCAAGAATCCCACTGAACGCAGCCGAGAGTCCCGACGTGCAGGACGTCGAGCTCTCACACAACCCACAGCTGCCCCACCGCAAAGCCCCGACTGCGGTAGAGCAAAAGAGATCCCTCCTTGAGCCCTCCACAACTCCATCCAATCCTGGACTTTACGAAAAGCAACATTACTGACAAAGACCTCTATAATTCACGAAACCGCGGTCCCGCCGGGTTCCGAAAAACGAAGCTGCCTCCCCACCCTAAGCTTCCTCCGAAGCACCGCCCACTTCACATTCTCCGCAGGCGACGCAGAAGGGATCACCGAAGTTAGGTAAAAAATCTTTAGGCCCAAATCAGCCCGAAGACCCCAACAGAAACGCTCAGCCAGGCGGGACACACCGGCGCGCGCGCTCGGCGTCACTGACTAGCAGCGAGCACGCTCGGAGTCCATTGGCGAGCAGCGAGCACTCTCGGCGCGCCGCTCGCGCTCGGCATCCACTGGCGTGCGCTCGGCCTCGGCGTCTACTGGTGCGCGCCGGCGTGCACCCGCGCGCGCGCCGGCGTCCATCCGAACGTCCCGTCCAAGCCGAGCGTCAAAAAAAAACGTGCAGAAAAGCGGTCACGCTCCTGACAGGCGTCAATGCAAGCGAAACTGCCTTCAGGGAAGAGCATTAGACATCTCGGAGAGAAAACCGACTGCACGAAGCAGTCTCAGGTGAAGGGTTGATCGTGTGAGAATACGCGGGGCGAGGAACGCCTTCTTATTCTCACAGCAACAAAGCTAGGACGTCCGCGCTCAAAAGCGTCCTGCCTAATATGGACTTGCTTCCCTTTTCTCGGTGGAAGACGGTAACACTAGTTCGGCGGGGACGTTCCGCCTTCTTACTTCTTCACATGACAAACGCATGACGAGAGAGACGACGAGATGGACGTTGTGAAACGTCCTCTTCTAGTAAAGCTTCTAATTTAGAGGCGCGAGTCCTTCCGAAAGCTCCAAACCCTGCGCAGGGAGGACGCTTCGGAGACGAAGAAAGCAATCCTTCAGGATTCGTGCCACGCACTTTGGCAGCCTGGGAGTAACTTCAGGTCTCGCCGAAGGCACGTCAGATCGGTGGGAGTTCCGTAACCCTCCTTCGGCTTTCGACATGCTCTCTCCCTGTTCCTGGGAGTCAAGCAGAGGTCCCGGCCTAGAGGCGAAATAAGGCGATCTGACGCACCCTCCACTACACAAGGGGCACTGTCACTGCACTTAGCCACTTCACTTTTTGCTCTCCAAAGCCAGCACTTTCGATTCTAAGTTACGAATCGATCGAGTATCAGAGGAAAGGTCAATACCCTCTACAGAAATGTTTAGGGCCCGAAGGCAAACATTACAGGGTTAGGAGTAACAACTACAGAAGTAGCACTTTTTCACCACAATGATAGGAGAGCGAGCACCTTAGATTCCAAGATACAGATGGAATCCTATAACGTAAAGGGCATTACCTCACGAGACATATTTATAGCCCGTAGGCCATACTACAGGGTTAGGCAAAATAGTCTACAGGTAGGTTAGCCTACCCTGACTTTGTTTACTGATTAATTGCGTACATATGAATCATACGTCTTCCTTATGGAATTAGACAAAGTCTCACATCCTTACATGACAAATCTCAACAAAGAAGCAAGACACATAGCCCTCGTGCATATCGAGTGCGGAACTACCGAAGCTTTCGGTAGCCACACCCTATCTTAGCAGACAACACCCTCTGAAACTAGCCTAACTAGATTCAGATAAACAAAAATGAATCATATTCAAAACAATTTAAGATAGCGTATGCCTAGCCACAAATCTAAGTCAATAAATCAAAAGACAATTAGGATATTTAGCGGCCATGAAGTTTCCAAAATCCTAAGACGGAGGTACTGAAAAATGATATTGTTATGATACAATAAAGTTTGTTCATACTTACCTGGCAGATATATATATAGCTGTATTTTCTGAAGTCCGACAGAAATTCAAAACACTTCGGCACACACAGTGGTCGGCAGGTGGTTAGTACCCATTCCGCCGCTGGGAGGCGGGTATCAGGAACCAGTCCCATTTTCTATTCATAATTTTTATTTCCACTGTCCCCTGAGGTGGGTGGGTATTAATTAATATATATCTGCCAGGTAAGTATGAACAAACTTTATTGTATCATAACAATATCATTTTGTTCATGAAACTTACCTGTCAGATATATATATAGCTGAATCCCACCGTTGGAGGTGGGAAGGGACAGAATAGAAGGATTTTGGGAAACAAATGCATGCAGATGATTTACATCTTGGTTCCACCTGTTAGCATTGCTGGCTTCGTGGTTATTGCCACGTAAGTCGCTTGTGCTACTAGAGTGCCAGCGAGGTAGAGACTATATAGCTGGTGCACTCCAGATGATCTGTCCAACAGGGCGAGACCACGACGTGACTAGACCATATTGACCATACCATGAGGGCTAAGAAGTAATATAAATATATATATAAAAATATATATCACCACCTGACCAACCTAGCCAAAGTTAAGGTGTGTTAACTAAGGCTTAAGAGTTAAGAAGTCACCGTTGTCGGCGACTCAACTACTAAATTAAGAGCTCTTCCTAACCATTTTCTACAGGATAGGATGAGTGGTACTACTTGCCCCCAAGATTGTGTCTGCAGACACGTATGGCCCTAGCGAGCAGCAGATCTATATGCCATCTTCACATCTCGCAGGGAGTGTGAATTGAACACAGAGTTGCTTCGCTAAAACATGGTACTCAGGATGTTGCTGAGTGCCATGCTCTGTGAAATGCTTCCGAGGCCGCGCCCTCACCTCGTGAGCATTCAAATCAAAAGATTTCAAATCTTTGTGCCAACACAATGAAGGAGCTTTTTTGAAAGAACTCCTTAACAATAAAGCCAGGGTGTTCTTCGGAAATATGGGCAAGGTTTTTCTGGTCTTTTCGGACACCTGCAGATTGTCGTACGACTTCGACTTTCTTGAGTTTTATGTAGATAAAACTTGAGAGACCTGACAGGGCACAGGACTCTCTCTGGCTCCTGCCCAATAACTTGTGCCATCCTTGATTCCAAGCTCCTGGCCCAAGAACAAGACGGGTTTCCATTCTTAGGCCACAACGGAAGGCTTAGAGAACGCACCGCCTTGTGTTCTCTAATGCCAAAACTTCTGACGATGGCTGAAAACCTCACTAACCCTCTTTGTCGTATCTAGGGTGGTTAGAAAGGGCCTTCCTGATCACGTGCCAAGAAGTTAACAGGTAGGAGATGTTCGAATGCTTTGACATCAAGAACTTCAGACTATGTCTAAGTTCCATATTGAAAGCTTCGATCTGGACATGCACAGTCAGTCAGTCTGTACTAAAGTCAGGTGACCGACCAGTTGACCAGTCAGACGCATCAAGGACAGCAAGGCTGGTACCCTGAAGGACCATAAGGCACTATTCTTCGCTGCTGAAGGATGAGTGTATGGACTGCCGTGGGCGATTCAAGCTAAGCAAACCTTGGGTGTTATGAACGCAAACCCAACGTCGTTAGCGAATCAACTCCTGAGCCACTCCTGACTCTAGCTTCTGGTTGCCAGGAGAAAGGAGCGAGGAGCAAAAAAGGCGATTGCAGTCCCGAAGGACGAATGCCTGACAGTCCAACCTGGTCTCATGTTAAACGATCATCGGGGGGGTGTGTAAACGCAACCGACTTCGTCAACAAGAAACTCAGGGCTACTATGTGTCTCCTGATCTCGCACGAGTGTCTGACTCCGAGAAAACAGGTGAGACAAAAAGTAGATGGTGAGCGAGTTTCGAGATTCCACAGAACTCAAAGATCGTGAAGGGCTTTGTTGTTTGACAGAAGCAAATCTCTGAGCCCAAAGGCCGTTCAACAAACATATTTGGCGTATCTTTAATAGTTGTGACTGCCAGCTTATCCCATTCTTCAAACGGAAAGGGAAGACGGCAATCTTATGCTGTCAACATCTCGATAGTCTGAACGTAGTCAGACTCAGAGTGGAGAGGTTATAGGTACCTTTCGTGATAAAGTAGACCGACTCTCTCGGAAAAAGGTCCTTGGAAGGACGTGACCTCTGTGAATCTAGGATCTTGAAGGCCAACATGGGGCGATTAGCGTCATTGTCGCTCCCTGTGATGTATAAATCATCTTATTACATTTCCTAAGCGTTTGAAAAAGGGGAAAAGAGACTAAAAACATCCATCCCTGTTCAATATCATAGCGAAGAGATGTATGAAAGGACGTTCCTAAAGTCTCCATAACTCTCAACATACTTCTAAAGAAAGATTCCACTCGGAAGTCAGTAGTTGCTGCCGTCGATCGAGACGATTCGTACGGACTTTTGCAATCCTGTAACGAACCTCTAGAGGATCGTTACATTCTACGTCTGTTGTTATAATAGGCTCTTTCTCGTAAACCCGAACAGGGACCGAGAGAAGATACTTCCTAAGATATGAGAGAGCTGTGGAAGATCAGAGTTGATATGGACCACTGGTTCCAAAAACTCGTTTCCAGGACTGGAGGGACGACAGAATTGCTTCCACTTCTTTCAGATTATGATCCAGGACATCTGAAACCCTCTCCAGATGTCCGGCACCTTCTTTCTATCACCTCAAGTGATACTTAACGCACCGAGAGATGTTCAGAATCATTCCTAGATCTTTAATAAAATTTCAGTTTGTTCATGAAACTTACCTGTCAGATATATATATAGCTGTATTCTCTGAAGTCCGACAGAATTTCTAAAACTTACGACACACGTAGTGGGAGTTAGGGTGGTTAGTACCCATTCCCGCCGCTGGGAGGCGGGTATCAGGAACCATTCCCATTTTCTATCAGATTTCTTCTGTCGCCGGTGTCGTAAACACCTGTTTACACACCTCCGCCTCAGGATTTTGGAAAACTTTTCATATTGCTTGAGTATCCTCTTGACTTTTTGGTTTTTTGATTGGATCGATAGCTTGGCATACGTGATTTGGACTGTTTTTGATTTTGGCTTAGATTTTTCCCTTAAAAATGTCTGGATGTAGTTCTGCTAGCGCCAGGGTGTGCTCGAAGGTGGAATGCAAGGTTAGGCTTCCAAAAGCCTTGGTTGATCCTCACACATTGTGTAAAGGGTGTAGGGGGCAAGAGTGTAGATTTGATTTACGCTGTAATGAGTGTGAAAGCTTAGATGATTTGCAATGGAAGACGTATGAATCCTACGTTAAGAAGTTAGAACGTGATAGGATTAGGAGGTCTTCCTCCAGGAGTAAGTCGTAGCAGACAGGGTTATTAATGTATCCCCTTTTAACCCTCCTTTAGAATTTGTGTCTCCTAACCCTGTAGTGTTGCCTTCGGGCCCTCAAGTGGTGTCTGCGGAGGGTAATGCCCTTTCGCTTATTCTAGATTCATTGAAGACGCTTGAATCTAAAGTGCTTGCCCTTGAAAACAGGCAAAATAAGTGCCAGTGATAGTGCCACCCCTAGTGAAGTGGAGGGGGCGTCAGATCGGCCCTATAGCGCCTCTAGGCTGGGACCCTGGTGCCGGACTCCCAGGACTCAGGGAGAGGGATCGTCGAAGGCCGAAGGAGGGTTACGGGGAAAACCCCACCGATCTGGCGTCCCTTCAGCAGTTCCTGTGGACGCTTCCCAGGCTGCTAAGGAGCGTGCCTCGAGCACGTATCCTTAAGGATTGTTTCTCGTCTTCCGACGCGTCCCCCCCGCGCAAGGGGTGGGATCTCGATCGGATTCGCGACCTCTGAAGAGGACTCTTCAAGAGCTGGACGCTTCACGTCATGCTATGTCTGAGTGGCATTCTTCTCCGGAAAGCGTAGCCTTTCCTCCCCAGAAGAAGAGTCTAGACGTCATCGGACGATTTGACGAAGATCGACGCCCTCGAGCGCCCCAGTCGCTCTAGAGCCAAGGCTGTTCCTGGGAGAAGGAAGAAGGCGTCCCCTCGCCCCTCTCCTTCTCGCAAGCGCAGCTCGTCTCCGCGTAAGGAGACATCTCAGACGGAGATCATCATGCGATGCAGCGGCAACTGGACGCTTTACTGAAACAGAAGGAGACGGTCCCGCGTCGAAGGAAAGACGATAGACTGCCTATCAAGAGATCTAAGCAGTCTTCTCCAATGGCTCCTTTTTCGTCCCCGTCTTCTGATATTTCGCCCTCTAGACGTGTTTGGCTCCCCAGGGTTCATCTAGAGGTGACGTTATACGCCAAGTTAGAGAGAGTCTCTGCATGCTCCTCTCCCTTCCCGTAGAGAGGACGCTCGGCGTTCCGACTTCGACGCTTCTGCCTGACGACGATTTGCGTTCTGCACGTCGTTCGACATGACAGTGTGACGCTCAACGTTATGTTAGTCGGGCAGTGGATCAAGTTTCTTCGCTGGACGTTCGGAAGGACGCTTCGCGGGACGGTAGAAGAGTCTCTTTGATGGACGCTCCGTTGGACGCTTCGCTGGACGCTAGGTTGGACGCTGATTTGGACGCTCGAGAGAACGCTACTTTGGACGCTCAGATGGACGCTCGTAGACGTTCTAGTAAGACCTCGGTGGACGCGAATGTGGAAGTTCGCTGTCACTCGGATGTGGTTCCCGAGACTTTGGCACGTTCGCCTCTAAAAGACTCCTGATCCTGTTACTGTTAAGGATCCGTTACCCTCGTCTTCTTTTCATCGTCAGATAGGAGACTTGGAGCTAAAGGACTTCTGCCTCTTCCTTCGGACTTGCACTCGGGTAGGGAAGAAGGAGAACTTAGCGGTTCTTCGGAGGATGTGATGATGATCAACCTGCTACGTCTGCCTCGTCAGATTATCAAGTTTTGGCACGACTACTTCGTGATTCGTTTGGCGATACTTTTCAGCCAGCTGCTCCTCCTTCTCCTCCTCTCAGTTTTCGTCGTCGAAGACAAAGTAAGTCTCCAGGTTTCGTGAAGATGAAGACGTCGTTATTCTACGAAAAGAGCTTTCCGGAAGGTAACGCCTGGATGGAGTCTAGGAAAGCAAAAGGAAGAAACTACTTTCGCCCTGCCTCCGTCTAGACTTAGCGGTTAAGGCAGGGATGTGGTATGAGACAGGCGAGGAATTAGGATTGAAGGTTTCCTACGTCGGCTCAAGGTGATTCGCCAGCGTGGTGGATGCCTCAAGGAGGGCCCTTTTAGCATCGGCTAAGGTTTCTTGGACGACTTACGAACTGGACCATCTTTTGAAGGGACTATTTAGGTCCTTAGAAGTGTTCTCCAATTTTGAGAACTCGGTGTCTTGGAGCCTTAGACAACCAATAACTCGTAAGCCAGACTCGATCAGCTTGGGGAGCTGTCCAGTGTATTGTCATGCATGGACAAGGCCGTCAGGATGGCTCAGAGGAGTTAGCCTCTCATTTTTTCAGCAGGGGTTCTTAAGAAAATGGTCGCTTTATTGCAAACTTCGCGGCTAAGTCTGTCTCTCCGCTCAGAGGACAGAACTTTTGTGTATGCTCCCTTCTCGAGTCATCTCTTCCCCCAAGCTATGGTTGAAGGATCTGGCAGTGAGTCTGCAGGAGAGAAAGCCACAGACCTGTTGGCTCAGTCTTCGAGAGTCCGGCTGGCCTTCAACGTCGTCTGGAACACAACAGTTTAGAAAGCAGAAGACCCTTTCGTGGAGGGACTTCCGCTAGATCGTCTCCTCGAGGAAGAAGCCTCCTCCTAGAGGTAGAGCCCCTTCCAAGTCTAGGGGTAAGAAGTGAGAAATCGTGCCTTCAGTCACCGGTAGGAGCCAGGCTGCAGTTGTTTGTAGAAGCCTGGAGAGTAAGAGAGGCAGACACCTGGGGTCTCTCGACGTCATAGAGAAGGGTTACAAGATCCCTTCATAAAGCCGCCCCCGTTGACTTCCACTCCCAGGGACTTGTCCCCATCGTATCCGCTAACAAAGCGAATGATTCTTTTCGACCTGCTCGAGCAGATGCTCGAGAAGAGAGCAGTGGAACAGGTTTTAGACCTGGCAACGCCAGGATTTTACAACAGATTGTTTCTTGTACCGAAACAATCGGAGGGTGGCGGCCCGTCTTGGATGTAAGTCGTCTAAACCTCTTTATAGAGAAGCAGAGGTTCAAGATGGAGACACCTCAGTCAGTTCTGGGGGACCTTAAGACCTGGAGATTGGATGGTATCACTCGACCTCCAGGACGCCTACTTTCACGTCCCGATACATCCCCAATCGATGAAGTACCTTCGGTCGTATTGAAAGGGAAGGTCTTTCAATTCAGGGCTCTCTGTTTCGGACTGAGTACGGCCCTTTTATCTTCACCATCTTAATGAAGAACGTGGCGAGGTGGCTCCATCTTTCCAACATCAGAATCTCGCTCTATCTAGACGACTGGCTCATACGAGCCTCCTCGCAGACCCGGTGCCTGAAGGATTTGAAGACGACTCTGTCTTTAGCTGCGTCCCTGGGACTTCTGGTGAACTTCGAGAAGTCAACATCTGAACCCCAAACACAGTCCATCGTGTATCTGGGGATTCAGATGGATTCAGTGGCTTTTCGGGCTTTTCCGTCCCAGGAACGTCAGCAACAACGGCATAGAAAAAGTGTCAGCATTTCTAGGGAAGGATTCATGCTCGGTGAGGGAAATGGATGAGTCTGCTGGGGGACCATTTCCTCGTGGAAGAAGTTTGTTTCCCTGGGGAGGCTACACCTCCGACCTCTTCAGTTCTTTCTGTCGACAGCGGACAGAAAAGGACAACTTCGACATGAAGTTAAACATCTCGGAGGAGGTGAAGAACCATCTAAGATGGTGGCTCGATCCGTGGTGGAAGCTGTCAGAGGGCGTATCCCTCAAGCTTCAGAACCCCGCCGACCTAGTGTTGTTCTCCGACGCGTCATCCACGGGGGGGTGGGGAGCAACTCTAGGGGGGGAGGAAGTGTCAGGTACCTGGAGAGGGGAAACAGGTAACCTGGCATATCAACTTCAAAGAGCTGGCAGCGGTTCAATTAGCGCTCAGTTCTTCCAGTACAAAGTCTCCCGTCGTGTGGTTCAGATCAAAACTCGGACAACACCACAAGCCCTGGCATACTGAAGAAACAAGGAGGAACACTCTCGCTCCTGTTTTTCTCTAGCAAAAGAGATCCTGCTTTGTGGGCGAAGGAGAGAGAAGTCACAATATTGACAAGATTCATTGCCGGAGTCGAGAACGTCCGGGCAGATCTCCTCAGTCGACAAGGACAGTTATTGCCGACAGAGTGGACTCTCAATCAAGAAGTATGCCAGGAACTGTGGGGTCTTTGGGGATGCCCCTTAGTGACATCTTCGCAACATCAAGACGGCGAGACTTCCTCTGTATTGCTCCCACCGGTTCTCGATCCGTGGAGCAGTGAGTAGAAGCCTTCTATGGGGATTGGACGGGCCTGGATCTCTACGCTTTTCCCCCCTTCAGATCCTGGGGGAGGTGATGAGAAAATTTGCAGCATCGGACGGGGACGAGGTTGACCTTAATCGCCCCTTTTGGCCCACGCAGCGATCTGGTTCACAGAGGTGATGTTCTACCTAGTGGATTATCCGAGATCTCTTCCGTTAAGGAGAGATCTACTCAAACAGCCCCACTTCGAGAGGTACCACAAAAACCTCTCCGCTCTGAGTCTGACTGCGTTCAGACTATCCAAAAGTTGGCCAGAGCGAGAGGTTTTCGAAATCAGTGGCTAAAGCTATCGCCACCGCGAGGAGACCATCATCAATCGCGGTTTACCATCGAAGTGGGCAGCCTTTAGAAGTTGGTGTAAGAGAAAAGGAGTTCCTCTACCACTACCTCTGTGAGCCAGATCGACGACTTCTTGCTTTATCTGAAACAAGATCTAAAGTTGGCAGTGTCAACTATTAAAGGCTACAGAAGCGTTCTATCGTAGTCTTTCGCCATAGAGGTCTTGACCTCGCTAACAATAAGGATCTCCATGATCTATTGAGATCTTTCGAAACGACCAAGGTACCACTACCGAAGCTACCTTCGTGGAACCTGGATGTGGTCCTAAAATATTTGATGTCAAATCGTTTTGAACCTCTTTCATCTTCGTCTCTACAGGATTTGACGAAGAAAACTGTATTCCTAATGCTCTGGCGACGGCGAAGAGAGTTAGCGAAATACAGGCTATCAGCAAACACGTCGGTTTCAAAGGGCATAATGCAGTCTGCTCTTTGAATATGTCGTTTCTGGCCAAAAAACGAAAAACCCTTCCAATCCGTGGCCTAGAACATTCGAGATCAAGGGTATGGCAGAGATCATTGGTCAAGAGCCAGAAAGAGTCCTGTGTCCTGTTAGGGCTCTTAGAGAGTATATTCGTAGAACGAAGGATTGCCGAGGTTCTGCAGAGAACTTATGGTGTTCGGTCAAGAGACCAAACATGCCCATGTCCAAGAATGCACTGGCATTCTTTTTGAGAAACACCATTAAAGAGGCGCACGGCTTCTTGCAAAAGACAGTGACTTGAAGATACTTAAAGTTAACGCACACGAAAGTAAGGGCTTATTTCGACCTCAATAGCCTTTCAGAAAAAACATGGCTTCTTAAAGACATTTTGAAGTGCTACTTTTTGGAGGAGTAACTCAGGTGTTCGCCTCTCACTACCTACGGGAGGTGAGAACGACCTATGAAAGCTGTTACTCTCTCGGACCATACGTCGCCGCAGACACTATTTTGGGGGCAGGAGGTAGCACTCATCCTTTCCCATAGAAAAGGGTGAGGGTTTTTAATATTTGTATGTTTATGGTTGTAGGGTCGGCTGCCGAGTACAGTCGTCCCTTCTTTAGCCTTTGGTATATGGGAGTTTGTTGTTAGGCTAACTTAGGTGGTGGTTTTTTGCCTCGTTGCCCTCGGAAGTATGGTCATGGTCTAGTCACATTGTGGTCCCGTCCCCGTTGACAGATCATCTAGAGCGCACCAACTACATAGGTCACTACCTTGTTGGTAACTCTAGTGAAGCAGAAGCAGGCTTGGGTGTGACAGTAATCACGAAGTCAGCTATGCTAACAGGTAAGGACCAAGATGTCAATCATATACATTTATATGTTTTCTAAAAATCCTTTTTTCTGTCTCTCCCACCGCCAAAGGTGGGATTCAGCTATATATATATCTGACAGGTAAGTTTCATGAACAAAAATGATATTGTTAAGATACAATAAAGTTTGTTCATACTTACCTGGCAGATATATATAATTTTAGTACCCACCCACCTCCCCTCAGGAGACAGTGGAGATAGAAATCTGATAGAAAATGGGAATGGTTCCTGATACCACCTCCCCCAGCGGCGGGAATGGGGGGGGGTAACTAACCACCCTAACTCCCACTACGTGTGTCGGGTAAGTTTTAGAAATTCTGTCGGACTTCAGAGAATACAGCTATATATATAGCTGCCAGGTAAGTATGAACAACACTTTATTGTATCTTAACAATATCATTTCCCGGTAGGAAAAAACTGTAGAGGTTCTGAATTGCAGTCTATTCAGGGAAACAAACTTCTTTAGGAAGGAAATGGTCCCCAGCAAGCTCATCCATTCCCTAACACAGTATGTTTACTTCCCTAAAAAGGCTGCGCTTTGCCTAAGCAGGAGAGCATATAATAGTGAAATGTGCGGTAGACTCGTAGATCTATACCGTTGCTGGTAACGAGCACCGAAAGGAGTAAGAGATATCTCTGAGAACATAGTAAGGCAAAACGAATGCAATGTTTTATTCATTCATGTAAGAAATCCCCTCAATCTAAGGCTAAAGTCCGTGATTGTAGGGCAGAGCTACAGTTAGTCAGTCATCCCGCAGGAGAAGAGAGAGACGTAACTGCCAGCACAGAGATACGGTTAGTCAGTCAATCCCCGCAGGAGAGAGAGACGTAACTACCGCGGATGACAGCGAACGAGCTGGCTACTGCCTCGTTTGGACTGGCGGAGAGGACAGTGACAGCAGCAGCTTACGATCGTCGTCTCTTAACTTTATGCCTGGGTTGCCAGCTACCCTATTCTACGAAGAAATATGTCCGTAATTTTAGCATAAAGAGACTCTCAAGCTGGTATATTTAAGCGAAACAGAAAACGCTAAATATATAGATGCGTTTGTGTCGTCATAACACTACCATACAACGGTAAAAGATAAATCGGAAACTCTGGAAGGCTGCAGGGAGTAACGATAAATGTCCTTAAATTAATAGACAATAGACCTCTCGGTTGCCATCCGAAGAGGTAAACTACAGCAAGCGTATATGACTTGAGCCAAACCAGTAGTAAAATAACGCAAGGCAAAATATGATATTATATTGCAATAAAGTTTTTTCATACTTACCTGGCAGACATATATACTATAGCTGAATTCGGAAATACAGCTACATACATATCTGACAGGCAAGTTTCATAAACAAAACTCAAGAATTGAAGCGGACAGCTCAAGCTTCTTATGTTATTGGACATAAGCGTTCATTGACGTAGTCTACAAGTCTATTTCTTGTACGAGTCTGCGAATGATGAATGAGAGCTCTTCCGAATCTTGTCAATAAGAGCTTATCCGCTTACGCAATATAAAGTTAATGAGAAGTTTGTCAATGAGAACTAACCCATTTACGGGACAAAGAGATAATTTGTCAATGAGGGGAGATACCCACTTACTTGAAAAAACGATAGTATATTGTCAATGGGGGAAATTCACTGAATTGACAAAACGTAATCCAGGAAGTCGAGCATTTTATTTTCGATTCCCGTCTCAAACGAGGAAGGGGCAAGAATCCTGTTAAGAGACGGCTTACGACAGGTAGAACGAACGATGTTCAATTCGGCAGCGTAAGTCCCGACTAGGAACTAACAAAATCTATCATCTGAAAAGCCCTTTCAGATGGGCTAAAAAGCTTGCAAAAATTATCCTGGGAAGAGAAGAAACTCTCCAACCAGCTCCTCTCCCGTATCAAAATTTATTGGCAGTATGGCAAAGGAAGTCCTGTCTTGCGCTTTCCTCCTTTTGATGAGTGCCTTTGCAAGAATCCTACTGAACGTAGCCGAGAGTCCTGACGTGCAGGACGTCGAGCTTTTACATAACCCATAGCTGCCTTACCGCAAAGTCTTGACTGCGGTAGAGCAAAAGAGATCTTTCCTTGAGCTTTCCATAACTCCATCCAATCCTGGACTTTACGAAAAGCAATATTACTGACAAAGACCTCTATAATTCACGAAAACCCGTGGTCTTGCTGGGTTCGAAAACGAAGTTGCCTTTTCACTTTAAGCTTCCTCCGAAGCACTGCTTACTTCACATTCTTCGCAGGCGATGTAGAAGGATCACCGAAGTTAGGTAAAAAATCTTTAGGCCCAAATCAGCTTGAAGACTTCAACAGACAAACGTTCAGCCAGGCGACACACCTGGCGTGCGCGCTCGGCGTCCACTGACTAGCAGCGAGCACGCTCGGCGTCCATTGGCGAGCAGCGAGCACTCTCGGCGCGCCCGCTCGGCGTCCACTGGCGAGCAGCGAGCACTCTCGGTATCCACTGGCGTGCGCTCGGCCTCGGCGTCTACTGGTGCGCGCTTGGCGTGCACCCGCGCGCCTGGCGTCCATCCGAACGTCCCGTCCAAGCCGAGCGTCAAAAAAAAAACGTGCAGAAAAGCGTCACGCTCCTGACAGGCGTCAATGCAAGCGAAACTGCCTTCAGGGAAGAGCATTAGACATCTCGGAGAAAACCGACTGCACGAAGCAGTCTCAGGTGAAGGGTTGATCGTGTGAGAATACGCGGGGCGAGGGAACGCCTTCTTATTCTCACAGCAACAAAGCTAGGACGTCCGCGCTCAAAAGCGTCCTGCTAATATGACTTGCTTTCCCTTTTCTCGGTGGAAAGACGTACACGAGTTCAGGCGACGTTCGCCTTCTTACTCTCACTGCAACGCATGACTGAGAGAGAGAGAGGACGTGAAAACGTCCTCTTCTATAAAGCTTTCTATTTAGAGGGCGCGAGTCCTTCCGAAAGCTCCAAACCCTGCGCAGGGAGGACGCTTCGGAGGACGAGAAGCAATCCTTCAGGATTCGTGCATGCACTTTGGCAGCCTGGGAGTAACTTCAGGTCTGCCGAAGGCACGCCAGATCGGTGGGAGTTCCTCGTAACCCTCCTTCTGGCTTTCGACATGCTCTCTCCCTGTTCCTGGGAGTCAAGCAGAGGTCCCGGCCTAGAGGCGAAATAAGGCCGATCTGACGCACCCTCCCACTACAACAAGGGGCACTGTCACTGCACTTAGCCACTTCACCTTTTTGCTCTCCAAAGCCAGCACTTTCGATTCTAAGTTACGAATCGATAGAGTATCAGAGAAAGGTCAATACCCTCTACAGAAAACTGTTTAGGGCCCGAAGGCAACATTACAGGGTCTAGGAGTAACAACTACAGAAAGTAGCACTTTTCACCACAAATGAATTAGGAGCGCGAACACCCTTAGATTCCAAGATACAGATGGAATCTATAACGTAAAGGGCATTACCTCACGAGACATATTTATAGCCCGTAGGCCATACTACAGGGTTAGGCAAAATAGTCTACAGGTAGGTTAGCCTACCCTGACTTTGTTTACTGATTAATTGCGTACATATGAATCATACGTCTTCCTTATGGAATTAGACAAAGTCTCACACTCCTTACATGACAAATCTCAACAAAGAAGCAAGACACATAGCCCTCGTGCATATCGAGTGCGGAACTACCGAAGCTTTCGGTAGCCACACCCTATCTTAGCAGACAACACCTCTGAAACTAGCCTAACTAGATTCAGATAAACAAAAATGAATCATATTCAAAACAATTTAAGATAGCGTATGCCTAGCCACAAATCCAAGTCAATAAATCAAAAGACAATTAGGATATTTAGCGGCCATGAAGTTTCCAAAATCCTAAGGTCCTAAAGGACGGAGGTACTGGAAAACCCTAGGTGGGTTTTTTCAAGCCACCAGGTGTGTCCAAGCACGGCGACAGAAAAATTATAATTATAAAAATGGGGAATGGTTTCCTGATACCCGCCTCCCAGCGGCGGGGAATGGGTACTAACCACCCTGGTTCCGCCCACTGTGTGTGGGCCGGAAAGTTTTTGAATTTCTGTCGGACTTCAGAAATACAGCTATATATTATATCCTGACAGGTAAGTTTTTCTAACAAACCAGGTTTGTTTGCCAGCGCCGGCGCAGAAAAAATTATTGAATAGGAAAATGGGACTGGTTCCTGATACCCGCCTCCCAGCGGCGGGGAATGGGTATAAACCACCCCTGGCCGACCACTGTGTGTGCCGGAAGTTTTTGAATTTCTGTCGGACTTCAGAAAATCAGCTATATATATATCTGACAGGTAAGTTTCATGAACAAACTATAATTTCCAGTTCTGTTACTTTTGTGTATTTATAGCTTCGTAGCACTTCTCTCACTCCACTTGTCGTATAACAACCCTTTTCAGCTTTTCATATACTGCCTTCTTGACAACTTAGTAACGGATTCTCTAAATGCTTGTAGCAAATCACTGTTTATTCCTGATAGTCAAGGTTTTCTTCCAATTACCATCTTCCCAAGGGCTTTCTTAACCCCTTCTCTGTTGCTTTTGTTTGTTCCCAAACTATTGAGCAAATATACTTATCTTCACTCAAAAGTTTTCAAATCACTGCCTCCAATATTCAACTTGGATTCCTCCTTGTCTGCCTTTTGTTATTTGGCCTATTTACATAATTTTCTAGTTTTCCTCAGCCACTCTGTAATCATGATTATTTTCCTCTTTCACCTGTGTTGGGTTAAGATTCTGATGTTGTGGGTTGCTTCAATGGGCAAGAAAAATGCAAGCCTATGGTAAGCTTTATCAAACAGCAAAGATTCTGATATGATTCTTCCCAAAATATACTGTGACAATATCATTCCATCCTTACTAAAGAATTGGAGAGAAAATCTGCATATGTCTCACAATTACCCTCTGGTAAATGTTAGCACTTTCCTTCACCTATTTAGCAGAGTCCATACCAAAGACTGCAGTCTTTAGGTAATGAACACATTTTCTGTTCCTCCTGTTTTTCCAACTCCTTCATCAGTTTCAGTTACAACATTAAATATACAATCTCTCTCTGTATAAACCAGAGATTGTCATAAACAGTTTTGTACTTCACAACACTGCTTAAGTATTTTTATTGGTAATTCCAATGACAGATTGTTCATAAATAATTTTGAGATCAACACTAAATGGGATATTAACAGCATATTTGGTTGTATGTTCTTTCCCTTGAAGTTATCAACTCAGTATAAAAATTTTTTTTTTTTTTTGGCCACAATAATTCAAGTTTATATTATTTCTACAAGGCAGCTATTCAAACCATATGCAAGCTTCAAACCACAGCATATCAATAGAAGGAAGTACATTTTATAATACAGATGGAAAATCACTCAAAAAGTTTACAAAATTTAATTAATAACAACAGTATAACAAGAGTAAAGTATCACAGATCAGTATTAAAGAAGACCATTCCTAAGCTGTTAAGACAACATCAATTACCATGTCTTTATCATCTGTAGGAATGTGCGACAATAACTGCTCCTTGAAAGCTAAGGCAATTGTATGTGGCATGGAAGGCATGGCAGCTTTACACTTTGCCAGGTAAGTGTCGTAATATCCACGACCCCTTCCCATCCTGAAATGGAGAATAAATTGTACTGTATTGGCAGTTATTGTGGGTCCAATACATGTAGAAAATTGACCATCACCCAGAGCTATTAAAGTAATTAATGGCAATGAATTTTGTATTTAAGTACACTGTACCACAGTGCACCAAAATGAAACATCAAATTTAAACTATAAACCTGTATGAAAAAAGGACACAGTGTTCTAGACTATTTACTATACAAACTAGGATGTTACTGATTTTTGTAGCTGAATCACAATAAAAGAACTGTCAATGCCTCTAACTCCTTCGCTGTTGTGGGACCAACTTCACAACAACAAAAACTGCTATGCTCCTTTTAATTAAGCAATTCCACCACAAATTATTAAATCAACTGCACTGAATAATTAGTCCCTTGCTCAACTCGTTCAATTTCATGGCTCAACCAGTTCAATTTCATCCTAAATCAAATTTATCTGTTTTGTCTTAAATACACTTAATACAAATAACAGTATATCTTCACAGAATTCAGCAATTTTCTAAATTTTTTATCTTATCCTTTCTCTGCTGTAGTGGAATACAAAGCCTAAGATCTGCATATTTGCAAATTCCAGTCAATAGCAACAAAGCACTGTTTTGACAGATGCAATACATATAGGTAGCAAGGAAATCATAATTCTTTTTATATGAAACATTAAATAATGCATTGCTTTCATGATAATAATAAGGAATAACATTCAAAATGAACTAATGAATGAGCAATGGCAGCTAAGTGCAGGAAATACTGTAGTGGTACTTGATATTTAAAGTTTACTCAAAGCAAGCTGTCCCATCTCACAGAAGCAAATACTCAATATATACACACCCTGAGCTTCCAAAAATGCAACAAATAATTACATAGGCAAAGGGGTTGGCAAAATCTCATGGATCATACAATACAAAAAAAGGTGATAAGAGTGATGGAAATGGACAAGGTTCCAAAGAAGGCAAGGCAACACCTAAGCGAAAAGAATGACTTACATGGAGTATTAACTAAGTCAATAGAAAGATCTCAGATAGAGAAAAAATATAAGGCCAACTGGAAAAATCACTGCCCAATGGAATGCAAAAAAAAAAAAAAAAAAAAAAAAAAAAAAAAAAAAAAAAAAAAAAAAAAGGCTTCAGGCTTCATTCTCCAGTTGCACAGTCAAGTATCAGTGAGGTCTCTCATTTACTTGAGTGAAGAGAATAAATTTGAGATGGAAACTGCTGAGATAGAAATAAAGAGAATACAGTACATGATAAACAGAACAACGACCAAACTTCACCAAAGCCCTCAAATAGTGTTTGGAGAAAAAAAAACTGCCCTCAAATGTCCTATTTACTCATGCAAAGAACAAAACGCCTCAAACATTTAAAGGACCCTTATACATAATCATATAAAGATGTCACAATGAAGAATACATGAGAAGACAAAACAAAAGAATAATGCTAAACGTGTACGCTAGCTAACACTATAAGTATACAACAATCTACTGTAGTTTATATATGAAAGAAGAATACCTATACTGCACCCCATAAGCTTGCTAACTTTGAAAAACACAAGATCAGCAAAATGTAACCTCGCTTAAGACCATGTCGAAAATGCACCAGCAACTTAGTTAGTACAGCAAAAAGGTAAATAAAAATTAGCAACCACTTAATTCTGCAAAATAAAAATAAGCAACCACTTTTGTTCTGCCAAAGGGAATGCAATCATGGCTGTCGCATAGAAGAGTTGTATGTTTTACATTTGAGTTATACAGTATACAGAAAAATTTCACTTAGATTAAGCCAAAATCCATTTGATTCTCAACCACAGAACTGTGTGCCGAGTGGACTGACCTCCGTTTCTAAATCCAAATTTATTTATTAACCGACCATAAGTTGTCTGAATGCCAAAATCAAGATTTATAATGTTTCATGGTATATACATAAATGCAAAGTATACAGAATTCTTTCAAAATACTGCATTCAAACACTTCACTGGCTAATATGAAATATGGGATGAAGGGAAGAGCTTAAACAAAATAGGAAATTAACATGTCATACTATGCAAATCAAAATACATTTCAAATTACCTGTGCCCCTGACTTGTAAATGCCAATCCTGGCACTAAAATAAGGTCAAGGCCTCCAGAAGACAATGCCTCTTCACATTCTTGACTTAGGCTGGGCTGTTTAATATTCCACTTGGTAACAGGAAGAGATACATACTCATTCCAGCTTTTCAGTCGAACCATATCCATGTGGTTACTCTTGCTATCATATCTGAAAGATTTTAAATGGATTATCATTTATAATTGTAAATACATGAACCTAATCAGAAAAAAACCCTTTTGTCTTCTTCTTTCACACTTTTACAAAAAAAATTGGAAAGAAATTTTTTGGAATGCTAAAAAAATACAGTAAATTATAGACATCTTTCTGGGTACTGTGTAACTTACCTTGGTATATAACATGCTTTTTCTGACTCCAAGGCATTCATCAGAATGGGTTCTGTCACTATTTCATCATCCATGTTCAAAAACAAAGATATTCTCTTGCTTTGCTTATAAATGGCATTTTCAAATAGCTTTTCTTGAACTATCTTTGATTGTCTACATTTTTCTTCAACACTCAGCAAGTCTATAATAGTCTTCACCTCCTTCCGCAAAGCCGCTTTAGCTGCCACTATAGAAGTCATCTTGTTGTTATCACATTTAAAACAAGGCAGTATATCTGTAAGGATAAAGAGAAATTCTTTGCTTAACATAATAAATTTCATAACCATCTGTCATCACTTATCTATCTTGACATGGGTCATAGGCTTCAGAAAGAATAATTAACTTTGTACACTGACTACTGTGTGCTTTGTCCAAGTGTGTGTTTTTCTACTTTAACTTCTCATCAGTTCCCCCTTGGTCTGCTCCCAACTATCCAACTGCTTTACCTTTGTCTTCCTTCTATTCTCACCCTTCATTTATCTGCAAATTTTTTGGGCAAATCTAATGATACACTGGAAGTGTGATTTGGTGGTCAGGCTAACTATAAAATGCTAAGTATATACTGCATGTAGTACTCTGGAGAAAGAGGACCAACTACACCAGAATCTTGTATCTTGATTAAAAAGGAACACATACATGAAAACCTTGTATCTTTGATTAAAAAGGTTCACCTATAAAAGAATCTTGTACCTTTGCCAGTGACAGCAAATTGTCGCTAAGATTTGATAACAAAACAATGGCTACCAAAAAGTGTGGATGTGTGTAAGGTGGGGGGCTGGCATTGCATTCCTCAAATAGACTTGATAAGGAGACCCCAGGCAAGACCTCCAAAAACTGTATATCTTTAACAAGATTATAATTCAGTTCCCACGTGCCTGGTATAGACAACAGAAGACATGGATTACTCCCCTAGTGTGGGTGTTTCCATAACTGCCAAAAGCTCACTGACAATGCTCAGAAGGCTAGGTCCTACAGAATACATTACCATACTGAAAATGTAACAAAAAACAAACCTAACCATTAGTTAACTATTAAAAGTAAAAAGTAACAACTTAATGCTGCATTTATATAAATTTTTACTGGAAGTACTTTTCACTTCAAAAGACAATTAAATTCTAAAAATGAAATTGAAGCCAGTAAAAAACTCTGTCCTTGTATAGCCCAATTTAGGATTTCAAGTTTTAAACTGACCTACCTGAACACTTTAACATGAACGCAAACAAAGAGCATGACACTCTATGCTATATACCAACAGGTTCAGCAAAAATCAGTCACTTTCTAGCTTGGGGCTGTTTGAGGTAATGCAAGGCAATGTAACTTACATATCACAAATCCTAATGACATAGCATCAAGAAATAAAAAATAATACGTAATTGCAGCAGTTTTTTCTGCTGTATTCTATACCATAAACAGCTACTTATGCCCAACACTTCAAAGGATTAATTTTGGTTTATGCTCATATAATGAAAACAGATGTTTTTAACCTATCTGGAGATGTAAAAGCAGTTCCTCTTTTACACTGGTAATCTCAAAACTAGGACAAAGATTAAGGACAGGGGAGTTAAATATTTAGTATAAGTTTTGTTGTCTTTCAAGTCAAGCACTGGATATACCCCTTGGCATATTATTCTGGTAGTCAGGAACAGTTTTAAGGTTTGCAAGTTAAATTTTCAGTAAATGTAATTTTTTATATCTAAGTGAAAGATCTTTATCTACCTTGGTCACGCAGGCTGTTGTGTCTTAAGTAAAATAGGTTAGGGTAGGTTACCTTGTTATGATAGATAACTTCCGATTTTCAGTTATCCCTTTAGCCTATCCTTGTTCCTATTTACTGTATAATAATATTCTTGTTATTTTTTATTTATAGGCTAAGACACTAAACTCTCCTGGCCTTTGGGCATACTTCACATAATAGCTAATGCTGCTAGCCTGGCACTAGGCTATTCACTAATTATGTCTTTTCCCAAACAAAATCTCCTGTTTCTCCAATAGGGCAAGGTCCCTCATTTATTCTTTCTCTTTTTACCTATGTCGACGAATTGGCTGAGTGAAAATTAGCCTAGTAACACGGAGAAATAAAACAGTACCATACCTACGTAAGTGGTAGGTAAAGCTACCTATGTCCCAACAAGGTCAAAACACAAGGTTAACAACATGAAAAAACATTAGTCGTGTGTTAACCAACAAAAGAACTTGTTACAGCCTACAGCAATGGTAGTAGGAGGTACTAGCTAGCTACCTCCCTACCTACTACCTAGTACTACCTAGTAATGCTGAAGAAGTCGCTCCATTGGAGAGGCTACGTTAAGCTAGGCTATTTTCAGTTTTATACACTGACTTTCATGACTTTATTACGTTACCCTCAGCTAAACAGAGACATTGCCTAGTGTATAAATTAAATCATAAACACCAGGTACATCAACACAAACTGTAGTCAAATGAACCCTACATACGATGTCTAAACTTTGTTGGTCCTATGGTTGAAGCCAAGTTATTTACATTAAATCTAGCCTAAATCTGTCAACGATACAAAATACTTGCCAAAAGAATGGCTGTCAGTGGTTTTAAAATAGCTACAACAGCATAGTAACAACACACACGGAGAGGGATGCTGATATCCGTCGACCTTCGAATTATTCAAGATAACAAAATAAGGTCCTCAAGATCTATAGATCTTATATATGAAGAAGAAAGGCCCTAGTAATCTAGAGTTGATTGACCGATATTGATAAAATAGGAAGGGAAATCAGTGTTAGTTGAAGTAATATATAACAGTAGTAAAAACAAAAACTATAAAATAAAACTGCTCAACGTTGAATAGTTCTGCACCTAACACAAACATAGTGTGGCCGCAACTGTGTTTGGGAGGAGTGTTTATGAACCAGGAACCAGGAAATTAATAGAAAGGAAGTCACCCCATAAGTGTATCATCTGTTCAAAGATAATGGCAATAAAATGGGAAATAGTTCAAAAATAAAAGTTCCAGGTTCAATAACAAAATAAGAGATTGGATTGTCAAGGAAACTGAAAAGAATATTAGAGGTGAAAAGATGACATAAGCCGAGGTTTAATGTTTGGAGAGGAAGAAAGAACCATATAGGTGAATTAAGTACCGAACAAGAGAGCCAGCAACAAAATGATACAGGCTCGGCTAAATATGCTAGAACTAAAATGTAACATTAAATGAAAGAATTAAGACTAGCACTGTCGGTTATGTAGGCAAAAAGAAGTAACAACAGAACTTGTATTTGAGTGTCTGTGTCCGGTGATGAACATTTAAAAAAAGAAAAGGAAGAGGATAGAGAAACAACATTTACAATGGAAGTTACAAGAACTGTAACTAAAATGGGAGTATCAGAAACGTATGCAGTACAAAGGAAGTGTTGTTAATGCTGGTTATAGTAAATAAGGATGAACTTTCAGTAAGTGCAGTACCAACGCTTTACGCCTACTCGAGAAGTGACCAAGGTTTGGAGCAGTAGAGAGAGAGCATCGAGGAACCAGGAGCTATCACTAGATTACGTTCAAATTGACTGTAATTCCAACTTCAACTTGTACTTTGTCTAAAAGGAATCGTGATTTGTGACTTATGAAAGAAAATAGTCACACAAGGAATGAGGAAATCTCCACTTGGATGAAACACAAATATTGTTTTATGAAATCCCGCGATTGTGGCAACGTTATCAAATGTAGGTAGAGCGCATAAAAAAGTTTAAATAAAATAAACAAAAGATAACACAAGTCACATAACAACTTTTATTCTGGCCGTCTGAATCTGTTGTAATCTGCCCACATTGCGTAACTTAGCATGGAGTGCTGTTATTCAAATGATTTATAATTACCGTAAGCCTTTATCGAGTCAGTCAGTATCGTGTATTTAATTCCTGAACAGCAGTACGGGAAGAAAAACAGAACATTTTTATACACACACACACACACACACACACACACACACACACACACACACACACACACACACACACACACCACACACATATATATATAATATATATATATATATATATATATATATATATATATATATATATATATATATATATATATATATGAACCGTACGAAGGAAATGTCACTTATTGTTTCAATGATTCGAAAATAAACAATAATAAATAGACAGAATTAAGTGAATCTCATAAACTCGTTGACATAGTGTAACCTCTGTAGGCATGGAAGTTAGAAGATATTTTCTTTGTACGTCCTGTTAAGATTTGCGCTCTCTCTCTCTCTCTCTCTCTCTCTCTCTCTCTCTCTCTCTCTCTCTCTCTCTCTCTCTCTCTCTCTCTCTCTCTCTCTCTCATCACACCAAGCAAGCAGAAAGTGCCTTTGAAAAGTTAAAACAAAAGAATACGAAACATCGTGATACATTATTATACTTGGAATGTCTCTTGTTGGATAAAATAGTAAAAATGGACGCATGCATATATGCCTGGAGTGAATGCATTTCTCAGAATTATTAGCATACCTTTCTGGCGTGATTCCGAAGGAATGACGTCATGACTGCGATGTTTCCCATTGTCTGCTTCACAGAGAGTATACTACAAAATAATTCTTCAAAACATTATAGAGAATTGACACAGACCCATTGAAAATTAATTGGAGTTATAAATGCCACTACTATTGTCAATGTTAGTGCTTCATATTTACAGTTAATGAGTAGATACTTCTTTTATAATTATTTTATCTTATTAACTGGGTAAGCAATTACAAGATTAATACATTTAAGTAATTAATGATTCATTTCCCGTCAAGGGGAACCGTATCCACTCTGTCAAGGAATAGTTGCTGTTAATTTAGGGTAAAATACTTAACGGAAATCTTTGATAATCTGAAAAGTATTACCGTCTTAATAAGAGTGGGAACGACATCTGATTTCATGAGCCTAACCCCTCATTCGACGAAGACTGGACAAGCGATGGTTTTGTGTTGTTTCTCACTCCGATTATTCTGTGCTTGAGTTCGTTCGTTTCTGGGTTATGACATTTTGCTTACCGTTCCACAACGAGTATTGATTCTTAGCTCGCACATTTATGATTCACGATGCTCTGGTTGATTCTCGAATCTGGGTTCCACTTCGGGACATTCAGTTTTATTTGAATAAACGTAAATGACTTTATTTAACGATCCCGCATACAGTGAGTTGCTCAGGACGATTTACCTTCTTGCTTTGTTATAGATTTATTCAGGGTATGGGGTTGCTAACGTCACGATGCCCCTATTGCCAATAGCTGGGCATGGGCGAGTTATGCCGTGTCCCGAGAGAAGAAAGGAATGTAAATGTTGCTTAAACCTTTTAAAACATTCATGTATTCCTTCGTTTTTTCACTTTTAAAAACACCTCGTTTCTATTTGAAAGTGATAGACCCGTTCGACGACACGTACAATTAAACGAGAGAAATGGACACACACACACACACACACACACACACACAGAGAGAGAGAGATTCATCGATCAGTGTAAATTTCTCATACATTCCAGTTCGTTGAGAATGCACTTACGTGCATATGTATGTATTTATGTATATATATATATATATATATATATATATATATATATATATATACTATATATATATATATATATATATATATATATATATATATATATATAAATGTTGCGGTTTTTACATAAACTCTAAAATAGATAATTTCGTTAGTTTCAGCCTTTTTTGTTCCTATTTCATTTGATTTAAGCGACACTTAACTTATTTCAAGGTGAGTTGGCTCAACAAAAATATAGTTATGCATCTTTATTTTAGCTTCCATAAATGCTAACTTCTGTTACTCATCTGATAATATATAGATATATATATATATATATATATATATATATATATATATATATATATGAGAGCAAGCGAGAGAACGTAATTTATACTCATTCTACAGCCCTTTTCTGGAGAGGTTCGGTATTAGGAGAGGTTCATATAAGGCCGAGCTAGACAAGAGTCGCACTTACCAGTTATACCTTTCAAGGACAATGCAGTCAAATGCTGCTTTGATTTAATATTTAGATGCTTGAGGAGTTTCGCAACCACACCCACTTATAGTTTCTGGCATCGATTTATCCTTTTGACCGTGTCAGACGGATTGCAAGCACTAGATCGATTTCATCTCTTTTGCATGGATTTTGTGCCTGACAGAATACTTTTGATCATGATAACCATATATCTATTTCATCCAGTCTGAACTACACAAAAAGCTGAAATAATGCACCCTGAACAATATGAGTCTATTTGGAAAGGCGATAGGCAGCTGTAAGCTATCGCCTGATAGTGAAAGGAATTAGCATTACGCAAGGGGTGAGTCATGCTATTTCATATTCCTCCCACAGATCATATCTGACCTTTTATGGGTCGCTCGTACTTTAAAAGCTAAATTTAACGTTGTTTTTACCGTCTTGGATACGTTTTTCTCTTGCAAATGGCGTATTTACCATAGAATTTAACCGATTTACATTCAGACTGTATTTAATTGTCGGGCATATGCGTTATCAAAAGTCTATGTCTGAGTTTGACCCACGCGTGACATTTAGAGGCGGCAAGGTTACAGCATATTTTGCCCGGTCCCTTTCTAGCTCTCGGTTATTTATAGAACATTGCAGAGAATAAGTAATGAACGTAAGATACACTGAGCACGAAAAACAAAGGTCAATGGGTAATATGTTTCATTATTCAAATAATGTTTATTTGTTTCTACCTTAATGTTTTACTTTCTACCGTAAGACACACACACATGCTTTGCTTGTCTGTTCGCAACTTCGCATTATGAGCATCCGATTTGCACAAGTTTGCTTCCTAAACGAACAGTGTCATTATTTGCAAATAAAAGTCAATGAGTCTTTAAGATATCCATGTAGAAAAGCTTGAAAATAATTTATAGACAAATAAGCAGTAAGCTGTAACTCTATATAAATCATTTGATCAAATACAGTTCACAAATTAATTGATTATTTATAAAAATTAAGTGTTTAGATTAAATCTAAACAATATATCTGTACGGAACGCAGCCAACTCCACGCGAATAAACCAGTCGGGGCGTAGTAAACCAAAACCAGTAAATCTCCTTGTCAAAACTGTCAAATCGACCAGTTCAGCCAATTATAGAATAAAGCTTATCTTTAGTCAATCACCAGTAGGCGAAATATCCTAAGCATTTACATTTCTAATTGAAAATATCGACAATATGTCGTCATGTCGCAAAGAAAAGGCGCCAGGAAACGCAAAAGGGCCGTTCAGAAGCATTATAGAATAAAACATAGCTTTTGTCTGTCACTAATAGGCGAAACGTCCTGAGCAGTTACTTTTCTAATTGAAAAAATATATGAAATGTCGTTATGTCGCAAAGGAAATGCAAAAGGGCCATTTAAATCCGGCGCCCCCAGAGGGCATTGAGAGCAAGCATATGATTAGTCGCTCTACCGATCATTGCGAAATAGTCTGACCGTTTACTTTTCTAATCGGAAAACTCTATAAAATAGCGTTACGTCGTCAAATAAAGGCGCAAGGAAACCAGAACGTCGTTGTGTCGTAAAGGAAACGCAAAGGGGCCATTTAAATCCGGCGCCCCGAGAGGGACATTGAGAGCAATCATATGATTAGTCGCTCTACCGACCACTGACCAATAGTCGTCACTGTTAGTGACACCAGCGGAGGCAATGGCCGACAATCTGCACAAGCAGCCCAGGAAGGGCATACTTAAGAATTCCTCGAGTTTCGAAGGCAACGGGAGACCGCGAGAGTAAGTTAAAAAGGAGAATTGGTTCTTCCCGTCAAGGCGGTGTCGTCGGATAGGCCTAATGCGTCGGGTGGGTTCCAGGCCGAGCTCCTCCGTCAGGGAGAGGAAGCCCTACCTATCCATTCGCCCCGATTAATAATATATCTTCGGGCTTCCTCCCTAAGTCCGAAAGGAAACCATGTATGACGTAATTGCTCCATTTGTGCCATTTTCTCGCTCCGCAGACATAGATTTTAATTATAAGTTACCTAGGTACCTATGTTACGTGCATCTTGCTAGGCCTATGAGGCTGGGCCCACCTCTCATTTCCTGAGCGAATGAGGTCAGGTCTAAAGGATGTTTACGGTGGCTAAAGTTAAAGTTCTCTCTCTATTTGATGCAGAATCTCATATTTAGGCTTGATAGACTATACATTGAAGGCTCTTATATAGATTGGAGTAGGAAAATTTAAACCTAGACTTGATAATTGAGATCGTATCTCAGCCTACCAACTTACTACCTAGTATAGTATTGCTAGGCTAAAGGAAAAAATGCTTCTTTCCTAGCCTATTCTATATTTGATGGAAAATCCATTATTTAGGTAGCCCAAGGGAGCTCGTATGACGGATCGAATGTAATTTGGAGTCTAAATTTAGGCTCAGATTTATCCCTAATTGTACACGTATCCCAGCCTCCCAAACTTGTTGGTGACATAGCCTAGGCCTAGGCGTATTTAAGCATATTTCAGTAGCCATATGTTGTTTTTGGTATGCTTTGGTCCATTAGCTACTAGGTAGGGCTATTCCCCATATTTTTATATCTTTTTCATTTGTGGTTATGAATACTAGTAGTTACTACCTAGGCTATAGTAGTGGCACCCATAGTGATAGGTATTTGCCAAATGATTACCTTGGTGTTGCCTAATAGGCCTTAAAGGCACGGCTGGTAGCTTACCTAGTTTTCATTACGTAGGGCCATTCTTGGCTGTTATGAATTTTCAAACGTCTATGGGATAGTCGTAGATACCAGTAAGTCAGAACCACTAGGCTAAAGTAGGCCTGTTTATACTAAGTGAAGGCAAATTGTGTAGTAAAGAAATGTCCAGTATGTGATTAGGCTAGGCCTATGCTAATTATTTTGTGATCAGGCTTTTTACTATTTTGACTGCCTACACAGCCTAGGTCTCGTTTAAAAGAAATTATTAGTAGCCAGGGCAAGGGCCGAAGAACACTGTAATTAAAGTTTTAGAATCATACTGTTAACCCTTAATGAATGGATGCCCTCGTACGAATAGCAATGACGGGTTTTCGGTGGTGGACAGATTCATTTACGATGAGCATCAATATTACACGCCATCCATTTGGGGGAATCGGACGGGGAAGAGTTCGGTAATTCCCAAGAGATCCATTAATTCTATAGCTCTTAAATTCGCTAATGGCAATATTTAGGCTGGCTCAGATCAAGGAAGTAGTGGCTCATGAGTTAGTTGTGATCTTGACTTCAAGGAGGCATGTTGTGTTTCTCTTCCTCCCATGACATCTTTTTGTTTCCTATTTGCTCATAAATATATCCATGGGTTGCTGTTGGTTTTAGTTTTTATGGCAGTATGTCAATTATTGCAAAGAAATATTAGAAAAAAGCATGTATAATCCAAAGAAGTTACTGCATCTTCAATCACAGAATTCAACATCATTGCATCTTGCATTATGTAACACTACTGGTGTCAGTCTGTGCTTTATCTTACACAAATCTCCATCCATCTCCTGCCATCTGTCTCCTAGTTCTCATCCAATTAGGTCTGGATCTCCAACTCTAATGTTGCCCACAGCAACTTAGGTGACACGTTAATGAATTGTTCTTTGTAGGGTGATGCAGACAAGTTATTCCAAGCCGTCTCTTATCATCCATTCATCATTATCTTATCTGTACATGAGACTTATGTAGTTTTCTTTATGGCATCTTCTCACTCGTTATGCCATTTGATGCCTAATATATTTAAAGCTTTATTTGCAAACTGAGAAAATCTTTTATAGTTTCACTATCATACCTTGATCCATGTCTATACAACAATAGAAATCTTACAAATCCTACTTTATACACCTACAGAAACTTCTTTTTCCTCACTTGTAGGTTACAGGGCAGCTCTTACAAGTAGTGGACCTTGGGGTCATTGAAATAACTGTTGATGTGGATTTGAGAAAAGTCTTCACCACTTTGAGGAGTTTATCTCGTGTTGATCATTTTGCCTAAATGGGGCCTCATCTTAGTCCTCCATAAACTGCTTTAAAAGTTATCCCTTATTTGTTGTCCATGAAAGCTGCTTCCTGTCACCCTTTGCATTTTGGGGAATTTTAGTGTTGCCCATGTCCTGTCAGGATGAGTTATTCATATCAGAGGTTGAACTTATTTGGGTATGTCCTTGCTCCTGAAAGTTGCCAAAACTAGGACTGTACCATTGCCCATTTTATTGTCAGGGATATGATGTCTACCACTTAAGAGTAGTACATACTTTACCCATTAAGGTCCCATAGGGGGTAGTGTTGTTGGTACACCTTACTCTGCACTGAAGGTTCTTTGCAGCATCCCTTTGGCCCATAGCCACAACTCCATTCATTCCTTTTGTTGTACCTCTGTTCACTCTCATTCCCTCCCTCTTCTAACAGTTGTTTTCAAACCTTTTTACTCTATTTTCCTTTCAGCACTGAATGACCTCACAGGTCCCAGGGCTTGGGCTTGGCCTCTGACCTAAATTTTATATTCCATTTCCATTAACCCATTAAGAGTCATCTACTACCACCTGTAGGGTACAAGAGGTGATAATTGTAGACTTCCTGTGTACACACCATTGTAGGATGCATGTCTCCAAAAAATTACGAAGTGGTCCAAGATTTGTATTCTCGTCAAGTCAGAGTTCGAGAACAGTCTTGTCCCCTGCACTTAGAACACACAGAATGCAGGTTAACATCGAGTGGAGACAAAAACTTTCCACATTCGTGACTGGCTGAAAAATGCACTAGCAGCACTCGAAGTAAAATACTATGTGAAATCACAGCAGAGATATACACATTTGGGGAGAAAAACAGACTATCACTAATACATGGAACCCTGACCAAATCACATTGACTAGCAAAAATTCCCAGTCACTTGAAATCTCGTGATGTAAGGTAGCATTGAACTACTACCTCCTTCAGATAAGGAATACGTATAGGGAAAAACACAACACTGTTCACTAATACAGTGGTACCTCGACATACGAAAGGCACAACTTACGAAAAATTTGAGTTTTGAAAGCAAATACAAAGATTTTTTGGGCTCTACGTACGAAAATAGTTCAAGTTACGAAAGGTTGTTGCTGTAAAGTCCTGAGATTCGCCCAGACCACCGAGAACAATTTTAAAACTTGCGCACCGCCAACTGAGTAGACTCGCCACCATCCTCCCACTCTCTCATTGGTTCCTGATGCCAGTCACCGCCGTAAGATCCTGCTCTCCTATTGGTCAGCATCCACCCCATGTGCTCTATGTATTCTATTGGTAAAAGGATGCTGTAAATTGAAAAACTTATTCATGCAATACATTTAATAAAAAAAAAAAACATTAGGTAAAGATAGAATAAAGAATAGAAATGAATGGTTATTATACTGTTTGGTAGTTTCAGTAGTTGAAGAGAGATAATGAAAATTTGATTACTGTACTGTGTGCTAGGTGAAAGTGGTTGCTTGGCGATCGTTCAGTACTCGTAAGTGCTGAATGTAAACAAAAGGTTGGGAGATTTTTTGTTTGTTTGTTTGTTTATTATAGTTAATGGTTCCTTGATAATTATTTAAATGAGTACATGCAATACATTTAATAAAAAATATTGTGAATTAGATATCATGAAATATAAAATAAATCAGACTGCTATCATCGAAGCCAACAAATATTTTCTAGAATTCTTCTGTTTTAATATTATTTTTTTCCTTATAGCTGTCAATAACTCGGTATCTCCATGAGGTAAAGATAGAATAAAGAATAGAAATAAATGGTTATTATACTGTTCGGTAGTTTCATTAGTTGAAGAGAGATAATGAAAATTTATTTTTACTTACTGTTTGCTAGGAAAAGTGGTTGCTTGGCGGTCGTTCGGTACTCGTAAGTGCTGAACGTAAACCAAAGGTTGGAAGCTTTTTTATTTGTTTGTTTGTGTATTATAGTTAATGAGTAATTAATAATTATTTGAAATGAGTACATACTGATTATTTATACATTATATTGGCATATTCTAAGCTTTTAGCTTCTTAGGTTTAGATGTCAGAATCATAGACTAGGCTACAGTAGCAACTACTAACATAGGCTAGGCTTATTGCTAAGGGACATATGCTAAAGTCCTAATATATGCAGTAAAAATGGGGTTGAACATTACATGCAGTTGAATATTACTCAAGTATGTACAGTATTTTGTCTTTTTGGAGTCATATTTCTTCCGTCGGATTGGCGTCGTAATCCTAGAACATGTGTTGTAAGCCTGGAAATATCATTTACTGGGGTGTTTTTGTAGGCCTTGGAACGAATTAGGCCATTTACATGTAAAATGCGGTTCAAGATATGAAAAGCTCAGGTTACAAAGGCAGCCTCGGAACGGATTAATTTCGTATGTCGAGGTACCACTGTATTTAAGAAAATGGGAAAGGCAGTTTCAACGTTCACAAAGCGAGCTGCAAATACTCGGAGCGTATGAAAAAGCATGTTAAAGGCTTCAATGTCTAAGAACAAATTGAGGGTACGAGGTCCTGGGTACACCTTGACTAGCTAGTGCTACACCTGTAAGCGAGTATCATAGCTGTCTGCGCATGGGCGCCTAAGGATATCCTATTCACAGGTGGTTGGTTTGTATGTTAGGAAAAATACTACTTTCTGTTTAAGGCAGTCCCCAGTTAATGGCGACCCAGTTTTATGGCACTTTTCTAGTGCTGAAAATTGGCGACGTCCGGTTATTGGCGCCAATAATAGAGTACTGGCATGATACATACCCAACAGAGGCGCCATTAACCGGATAAGCGCCAATTTTCACATCGTCAAGCCGTCAGAACGGAACCCCCGCCAATAACCGGGAACTGCCTGCAATTTGTCTTGTTTCTAGCTGAATCAGGTAATCTGTCAAACATATGCAAAGGTTTCTGACATCAAAGGCTTCTCATTTTCTTTAGCCTTCAAGAAGAATGTTGAGATGACCAATATTTAGAACACAGGTAGACTGACCTTGATGCATCATTTTACATTTCTGGTTTTCACCATGGAGTAATTATACACCTAGGGATGGGTTTTAAACTTGTTGGGACTGTTGGAATAGGTGGGGCATATTCAGCTACCAGCAGATGATGTAGTGGAGTCTTCCTCATCATCATTTTAACCATCACCTTGTTCATATGTCATTCATCTACAAAAGGCATGGTCTGGTGATATTATGAGCTTGTGTGGCTTGCCAGAGTGGGTTGTTGATTTCTACCAAGTATAAACTTCTAGCTACTAACAGTACCCCATAAGAATACTAATGAGCTGTAGTTCCTAACTAATACATATACTACTGTAGTCTCTTGGGTGCTTCACTGGATCCATTGAACCTTTGCAAATCTGTGACTCTCAAGTTCTTAACTTTTTTCCCAACTTTCATATGATATGTGGCTTTGTAATAAAACAATGATAGTTTTCATAATATAAAATTTTCATGCAAACCACCAAACATGTAAGTGCTCAACCCCATCCACTCATTCTCAATGTCAATCTACCTATGTGAAGAAGGAAGTTAATTATTACTTGCCTGTGGACCAAAGGTGTCACTCACCATCAACCATGCTTATCTCCTTGATTTCCATAGTCTACTGGACATGAATATGTATATATAACAATGAACCCCCCCCCCCCCCCCCCCCCCCCCCCCATATTTGGATTCACAAAATTCATGGACTCTGCTATTCGTGGGTTTCTCTATGGATCATATCTACCCATTATTTGTGGAAATTTCGCCTATTCGCAGTACTTTTCACTGAGAAATATTCACTAATTACTGTATTTTCATATTTGTTTCATGACAAAATGCACTTTTTGTGATAAAACTATTAAAATATTTAGGTATAAGCATTTTTAGAGGGGATTTCTTGTGTTTGAACTAACAAAGTAGTAGTTCTAAGCATTTTTAGAGAGGTATCCAATATTTGTAGATTTTAGCTATTTGTGGTGGTGGGGGGGAATGGTTGTCTGGTACACATGTCCAGCGATTAAGGTGGATTGTTGGTATTTTGACTACAAATTGGGTTCTGATGTTTGGTGAGTTTGAAAAAATGTTTTTATTTGTAAGAAAAAAAAATTTCATCTTGATTAGTTTAGTGAAAAGTTACTGAAATGGTTATATCTTTCCAGGAAAGAGACAAAATGGGACGAAATGAACATATTGGCTACTTTACATCCAAAGGACAAAGACTATGGTCACATGAAGATAGAGGAACCTAAAACTCCCTTTAGCCATTATAACGAAGGTGACTCGGGAGATGAGAATGATGGTTTGGATGCTGACCTTCTTGCAAAGAAGTAAGTGCTGCAGTGTATGAAGCAAAAAGTTATATATACTAGCATGATACAGATTTATTTTATCTTTGCGAGTTTATTACATCTATTGGGAAGTAGGTCTGGAATGAGATTTTATCTTAAATGTTAGTCTTAGATGAGTATTATTTTGAATTATGAGTCGTTGTGGTCTGATAGAAACAACCATTTAAATTTAGTTACAGTATTGTTACTGAATGAGAGCTACAAGAAGTTCCTTTGTAATTCTTAAAGTTTCCTGATGTAAAACATGCCAGTGAACACTGGTGCCAAGTCTGAACATTCCAGCCATGGCTTGTAGCCTTAGAAAAAAAAAAAAAAACTTGAGTTCCAATTTAGAAGAATATTAGTGTTAAAAATGTTTGCTTTCATATGAATTTTCTTTGGGAGATAATTGCTTGTGAACATGTACTTAAATTTTAATGCAGTACATTTTGTTGAATTATAGCCATTCCAGTGAAGGAACTACTTTATTGTTATATTTTATGCCAGGGTTAATTCAGTATTTCAATCGCATTTAAGAAATGCTGATAGTGTTCTGTAATATATATTAATGATGATATTAAAAAGGATTTAGTAATCAATATGTTCTGTTAAAACATGTAACATGATTTGGATGTTGTATAACCTTTTACAAACTTAGATTGTACAGACTAGACTAGTTTGTATGGTATTTACAGACTTCTGCTATCACAGATATACTTGATTGCATAGAACTGTAAAATATTTGATAAGCAAAAGATGAAAGCAGTTCAAAGTACCAAAATAAAGATAAAAATTGTGGTACACTTGTATTAGGGCACTTGCCATCAATGAAGATTGCGGGAATGGGAATGGAGACTCCATTGAGAGGTGAGTGGGTGTGGAGGCTGTTCCTAGTTGTACCATTGTATTGTACTTTGGGCAAATTGTACACTGTTACCACACTATGCAGTTACACCAGACTTCACATGCATAAGCTTTACTGTACACCTAGGTTACTCTCATTAGCAGAAAATTTGAATACACATAGAACACTGATTTAATATCTTTGTAGTGCTTAGTCACTTGTATCTTGGCTTCCAGGTCATTAATTTCTTACCTTTTTACGGGCATCATTAGGACTTTATTTTGCATGCTTGGGAGATATTAACAAATAAAATAGATAAAATTGGGCACAAGAACAATTATGATTTTACACAAGTAACTTACCACACATCATTCTCTAAATTCTAAATTTTGTTGCTACACATGAGTTGCAGTGGGGAGGTGACAGGCCCCACCCACTGCACAGGTGCATGGGAGCAACACGTAGCTAACAGCTTCAGTCTGTTTTCTGCCGTACAATCGACAACACGTCGATATGCTGGAAACCGGTGAAAAACAATAAAAAATTGTAAATGCAAGGAATTTGTGGCATCTGGCATCCGATGCGTAATTGAGGCAGAAGGGAGTCAGAGACTGTGCTTCAATCCAGTGACGCATCAGTCTTTCTTCCAATCCAGGATGAAACATAAGAGGGGTGGCTAGAGGTGGGCAGTCAGTGTTAAGACCTCAGGTTTTTTAGCTATAAAAAAGCAAAATTTGTCATTTGTTCATACGCTGAACAAACCTTCGGTCTTAACAGTAGGCTAGACTCACACTTGGAGGGAGGTATGAGAATCCTGAACTGACGGGAGGTTTGGCAAACCTGATTATTATTCTGAGAAATGAGAATTCTAAAGAAAAGGACTTAAGCCTTTGAGATGTTAGATATGTGGATATCTAACACTCAGTTTACTGGGTTTAAATGTAATGAAACTTGTCCAGGTTCATTGCATAATGGAAGTCAAAAAGAACTGTCTGTTCAAGCAACAAACCATGTTAGCCACAAGAAATGGCTTTGTCACTATTCTTCACTCATCTTCCTGGAGAGAGGCGTTGAAGCTACTGAGAAGCAGATTGTATGTTTTAAAGAACATAAAAAGTGCTGTAACAGTATGGGTGCAACGCTCACCTGCATCAAGCCATCTCCAACATATGCTACTCATCAGAGATGTCTTATGATAATAGGGAAGGGAGTGAGCCTTACAACCACCAGCTCCCCCCCCCCCCCCCCCCCCCCCCACCCCCCCCCCCCCCCCCCCCCCCCCCCCCCCCCTAATGGGGAAAGAGATGAGACTGAAAATTCTGACTGGCCCTGAACAAGACGTCAAGACTCGCTTCCACCTCAACTACACATTGGATGCCAGATCCCACAGTTCCTTGCAGTTACAATTTTTTTTATTGCTTTTAACTGCTTTCCAGCTGGCACCAGAAGATTTATCCTACTGTTCAGACCAAAGGTTTGTTGTGCATATGAACAACTTTATTTTATTATCAAATTGCTATTTTTACAGATTTGGTGGACACAATACAGTATTTTTGATGCTCACAAGAGTTTTACTGTAATTTTTTTTTTTTTTTTTCGTATGATATACTAGTACTCTGCTAAATAGTGAAAAATCTTGTAGTTGGTACTTGCACTTGACCGGTGTGTATTATTACTATCAATTGTTTTGAACTGTACAGTACATGTTTGTGTGTGCTGTGCTGTTATGCAAGTGGCATTGCAGTAGATTTATTGTCAACAAAACATGAGAAGCACAAGGTGCGATTGCATCCTTACAACAGTTACGGGTTGCTAGTCAGATTTTTTCCAGTTCCATTAAAATCTTATATGGAGCCATCTTAGTTCAGATTGTTATGCAGCACATCACTACATGTACTACCTATATATAAATCTGAAGGGATTGATCACTATCATATACACAAGTTTAATGGTTTGTCAGTGTAAGTTTAGTTCTGTTTAAAACTGATGCAGATGCTGGTAGTGAGTGGAAGTTTGAATATTTTATTAACATATAATAAACATTATAATAAGTACTAGGAAGTACAATTTGGTACAGTATTTTATTCTGGTAGTGATAAGCTTGGTAAAATTGGTGAAATTGTTAGCATGGTGATACTACTATAATTGTGGATGGCACGTTAAATTGTTTTCTGAAAGGGTATCCGTGACGAATCACCATGGATTTAACAATTTGGCTTGTTCCATTTGAACTGATAGCATGTCAACATAGCAGATGTTTCCAAGTGTAATAAAGCTGTGCTATAAACAAATGGCATAATTTTTTTCATTCTGTGTTCATCAAAAGACATGAACAGGTTGGGATTTAATTTTTATTTTTCAGGATTCAGCTAGGTGGCTCAGAACTTCCCAAGGCTCTCATTGAAGTGGAACAGGAGTTGGAAAGTGAAGATGAAGATATTTCTCCAGAAGAGAGGGGTAAGATGATTAGTAATACACTTAAAATTCTCTTGAATTGTTAATACTATAAACACGTTGAACAGATCACTAACTGTTAGAGTTGTATTTATATACTTGAAAAGCTTGTCCTTGGTCATTGTGTACAAATGATAGGTATAAAGTGGGGACACCAAAGTGAATGGATGAAAAGAAAAAGGTCAATAACACTTAAGAAACTCTGACAAAAAGAATTTAGTATTAACCAATGAAGATGAACCATTGGCTCTACCACCTGCATAGTGGAAGGAACCTGGATATGTTATGCATATCCAGACTTGTAGCCTGGATATGTTTTGATACAGTACATATACAAAGGTTGACCACCATGCATAGGTGTGCATCAAGGGAAATTTGACTCTGTCTGTATGTCACACTTAGATTATTTTTAACCTTATGGTAAAATATTGTTTGAGTTCCCTACATTTTCAGGAACCATAAACTTCAGCAGCCTTAACATTCTTTAAGAGAAGTTATTTAACATTAGGAAGGCCAAGCAGCCAAGTACATTATTGTAAAAACAATACTTTCAGAAATCTGATATTTTTACTCCCCTCAGAGTCCTATCCTTTTGACATGTGCAACTACCTCATTTCTCAAATGTCTTACCATATCTACTTGCATATGCTCCGATCCATTCACACTTTGCATGTGACCCTTGAAATCTTGTCCCCAGAAAACTATTTCATTATATATCTTGTGTATCATACAAAGTTGCATTTTTGTTAGCCCAGATAACAGTAGACTAATCTCTTTTTGTGTGTAGTCTGTAATTCTTCTTCATGTTAAATAAATAAATGAAAAAATAAAAATAGGTTTTAGTAAATTTCATTTTTGGTAGATTATACTGTACAGGCTATGCTTGTATAGTGAATTAGTAAATTTTGTTTTTGGTAGATTATACTGTACTAGGCTGGGCTTGTGTAGTGAATTTACTTTTCAAGATTGCAGTTTATTGAATTTTAGTTTGGTTCAAATATTCAAGTAATAATAATAGTGGTACAGTGCAGCGTCGCCTTAAGCGCCACCAACTTACAGCGATTTGATCTTTAGGCATTTTTTCAGCGCTGTTAACGATGCTAACGGCAAGAATAGGCTTCAAGTTATGGTCAAGCTTTGGGGTGTCTAATCAAAATTATTTTAGTTGCAATTTACAGGCATGATTTTTCCATGATAGACAGCCCTAGGAGGCAAGAATTTTAACCTGACGATCTGCATAAACTACCCTATTATTTATTCTCTTGGCAATTTTGTAACTTGTGATTCAAGTATATCTGCTAACATAAACAACTATTGTGTCTGAAAGCATGTTGTATGACGGAATTATTTGTAATTGCAGAGAAAAGAAAAATATTTGAAATGAAAAGGAAGAAGCACTACAATGAATTCTATGCTGTCAAACTTGCTAGAAAACTGATGCAGAACGATGAAGAGGAGGATGAGGATGAAGATGACAATGGAGATGATGCCGTGAAAGAGAAGAAAGGTGGCTCGATGGATGATGTGACAGAAGGAGAAAACTCAAGTATGTCGAGTCCCAATGAGGAGATGGCTTTAGGGGAGGAGCAGGCATCAGGAGATTGAGGATTGGGAGAAAAGTTAACAGTACTGTATCTATATGATGCATTCAAAGCAATTACTGTTGTTAAGTCCCATATGGGATTTCATGCTGCTAGTTACTAGCTACCAACCCTGCTCACATGCATCCTCCCCTAAACACAGTCATTTGGTCATCATTCTTGTTGGAAACCTATAATCTCTGGTAGGTTAGTAGTTTGTGCTTCTCAGCCACCAAGATTTTTCTACATTAAAAATGGCTGATCATCACTATGGTTTGGTTGTCTTTTAAAATTGGTCCTTTAGTAGAGCATTTAATTTTAAAGTTATCATATCAAGGCCAGGTTGTCTGAGACAGTCTTGCGTAAATGGTTTATTTTCTTTATTTCAAGAAGTGGTGCCATCTATAAAAATCACATTAACATGTTTATGGTAATAAAGTTACAGTAATAATAATATATAGTTATAAATTTTGAAGGAAATACCCAATAATTTTATTTTATTAAAAGCATAGCCTGATTTTCCAGGAATAGTAGGAAACAGATGACCTCTTACAGGTAAGGTCACAATACAGTATAATTATATATTTATATATGGCATATAACTATATACACATTTATATATATCTATAGTTATTTATCATTAAATATATTTGCCTCTAAAACACTTGTACTTTATTCTTTTTGTATACTACTACATAATCATGTATACTACATAATCATGCATGAATACAGGTTAAATTTATTGCATAAATCTTCATGGACCTAATAACTTCAGTTCAACAGAATTAGAATGAATATCTAGTATTTTGTGACCTTGGTTCTTTAGCTTTTGTATTAGTTTTATTATATTTTCCAGGGTCCTTGCACTTTTTATGTTCTTATGTAGAATCCAGTGATATATGCAATAACAACTATTTATCAAGTCATTTCAATATGAGAAAATTTTTATATAGCTCTGTTCCACATCTTAGAGTGAAATACATTTGCTGAACATTATTTATTTCAAATCAGGGTGGTTTAACTCGCATCTGTTATGAAACATAGAAAGTTTCAACTCTAGTTCTAGGTTTAAGCTGATTACTTTAATAATGGTCTGGGTAATCCATTTCATTAACTATAACATGTAGATGAGGAATTCCTTCTTCCAGTTGATGTTATTCAGTTAGCAGATAGGGAGTATGTTGTATTGTTAAGATTAGGTGCTTGCATTACTAGGACACACTTTAAAGAGTAAATGAATTTGGTATAAATCACAAATGAAATATTTACTTACCATGAGTTCCTGCTTCGATGATCTGAGTTATCCATCTATGTAAATGAATTGAAAAACCAGTAACTCACAATTCCCAAATACTACAGTACGTATTGTATACTATACATGCATGCACAGCTTGGTCGTTAACTATCAGTTCAGTGTCAGTATAACCTCCCCCCCCCTCCCCCCCCCCCCCCCCCCCCCACCCCCCCCCCCCCCCCCCCCCCCCCCCCCCCCCCCATTAAAAAAAAAATGTCCCTAGTTCATCACTGTGGGTATCAGAATGCTGATGAACTTACACAAAGGTTTTGCACTACTAATATGATAACCAAAATTGTCGAGTATGTGGGTGCATAGAAAATGTGTGTTGAAGTTATATACTTTTTTTGTATTCTGATATTAAGAAAATGTACATGACTTAATTTTTCAACATTTGGCTCTCTCTGCTCCAGTAATTATAAAAATGGAAATGCAAACATTTAAATTTGGTCAGTGACATATGTGTTAAGACTGTAGTATACTGTATACTATGTGTGTATGCATGTAATTTATACATATACTCTATAATTATACACGCTTATATATTTTTAGTTTTACATGTATATATAAAATATATATATATACAAATATACATACATACAGGTAGTGCCTATAAACTGTAAATTTCAACATTTGTATAAATTTAGTAGTTTGTAAATTACCTTACATTTCATCCTTCCATTATCTGTACACAACCCTTTATAATCCCAGATAGCAGATTAAATTGTTTACAATTATGGATCATATTACAGCATTAGATTTTTGTAAAAACTATTGTTATATTGGTATGATTTTTCCTGTATTCGTGTTCTACAGAGCTGGCAAATTTACAGTTTACTAGGAGTGCTTGTAAATATCAAATATTCTTTTTCTATTTATAGTTCTGCAGTATATTTTGTCTTATAAGTCGTGTATATATATACACATTCATTCACACTTTCACTCTAATCTTCATGACGAGAAATCACTCGTTAAACATCTTCTTTAACTGTAAAAAATTAGAACTATCATAGACGTGACACGAAATATTCGTGTTCAAATGGACATAGTACGTACAGGGAATGCACACACTACAGGGTTGTTGAGTTGAATGCTTATGTGTATGTTTGTTGTAACCAGCCCTTAAATCACTGTAAATCCAGCATAGACTTAAAATTACCCCAGAAATATTCAAAGGCATTTTTAACCTCACAAAGGTAATGTGTCATTGTGAGACTTTACAAGTAGTTGTCACACTTCACCTATATGTCTCTTAATATTGCAGTATAGTAGTGTATATATTTATATAGATATGTTGTCTGTGTATCTAGCATCACAGATAAGTATTGTATTTACACTTCTATATAAGTAACACAAAAGATTGTAAAAACAAAAAACAAAAAATAGTGGAATAAAAAGAAATTTCTGAATCCCATAGAAGAGGTAATATACATATAGATGGTTCCAAGCAAGTAATGTAAAGCAGTTCCACATCAAACCAAGGAGCTGTGCGCTAGATTGAGTCTGTGGCTTCATTCTAGCCATGGATAGATGTTATGCTGAAGTTACTGTGAATTGTGGTTGGTTAATTTGTATTGTGTACCCTTGCCTTCATAACCCCTACACACACTCATTTGCTGAATGGATTTGGATACTTGATATTTTTTCAGAGATATTAAAGAATAAGGGATAAGTTTCTTGAAGGGTTAACATGAAAATGTTTGATTTGGTAATTAGGTGTTTGGCTGAGTTGTTAAGTCCTTTTCAGTCTTTAGTACTTCCCTAAAATTAATTGGCATTATAATATTAAAGTTTGACCATTTTTGTGAGTAGAGAAAATCATGAATTCCATTTCAAGAGAGAAGTGAATTCAATATAGCTTGACCACCCTGATGAAATTGTACACTGTCAGTAAAATCAGCAATGTCAACATATGCATTATTATTAAGCATAGGTTTAATTATTATTGAACTTCTTATAGCCATCACCTGTTGTGGGTTTAGATGGTAAGTTATGCAAACTAAACTTTCTCTCCAGTTTACATACAGTTGGTTAGTTTTTGAACAATTTTAATACCTACATTCATATGACTACAAAGTACTGGTACGTAATATTCTTATTAGCACCAGTGAATTGGCTCATTGATTGGTACTGTCAATTAGTATCAAGTAATTTGTTGTAAGTGTTTACATATTAAGTACCAGTAAATTGGTTTCAAGTTATATGCACTTAGTTCTGTTTTTGAAGTACTGTATTTCCCTGATAATAAGATATAATTTTTCATTAAGAAATGTGTCCCCTTGTCAAGTGCTTGTTCAAAATTAGCAAAATGCTCGAATAAATTGTGTAAAAAGAAAAATGTATATATTTGTATTTGTAAATAGCTTAAAATGTTTAGTGTGAATTGGCATATACAAACTTTTAACTAAGAAATTTTATGTAACCAGAAATAAGTTTTGTTATAAATTATTCGCAGACATGTTGTTAAGTGAGTTGTGTTGAAGCCAAAAACTTTATTGTTAATCTAAGCAGTATAACCAGTCTACAGTGTCGTTATAAAGTAGTTTAATCAGTCTGCCATGTTACATTTATAGACCCACTGAAATTTAAATGCAGTGAAAGAACCTTATGAATTGTTTATACATTGTGCTTCCGGTAAACAGCACCTTGTAAGCCGTCACCCCTCCTCTCCTTCTAGAAAGTAATATTCTATTTTACAGTCTTATTTTTAGGGCAAATACAGCACATTCTTTTGTCAGTTAAACTTGCTGCTTATTTAAATTACAGTGCAAAATTGCAGGTAACTTAGTGTACATCTGTGCTCAGTTGCCAGTAACTTGTGTCAAATTTTTAGCTGTAAGCCCACTTATCTATCCCTTAGCTTTCACCACAGACTCAAGAGTAAAATGACAAATTTTTAATCAATTTGTATTTTTCATAACTAACAAACCTGAGGTCTTAACATTTGGATAAATAACTTAGTGCCAGCTGGAAACCGGTAAAGTTAAAAATTTTCAATTTGATTTCAGTTCTAAAGACACCAAACAATGACTTTTCTTAATAGATTGTGGGGTTTGTTGTGATATGAAGAAAAAATCTCAAGTTGAAAATCATGTGACCACTATATGATTTCCCTGGAATAAGTGTACTATAGCAGCAAAATAAATTGAGGGGGGATATGTGACCAAAATCAGTATCTCTTCATTTTTCACAAAATCTCTACAGTTGAAATGTTAAAAGATTCACCCAGGCATTTAGGAAATAAAGAGCTGGACTTTGAGTTCCTGTAAGGAATGTGGTTTTGATTTTAACAACTGCCACAACAACATTCCCAAGGTCAGTCCATGACCTGTTGACATTCTCCATTTCAACTTTGGCTGAAATTTTTTTAATCTTGTCAGCAGGCTAACCAGGTCATATGCCAATTCACATTTAAATCATTCCTCTTGGAAATTTTCACAAGTAAGCCATAATGCAAAATCTCAATGAAATGTATATCATAAGTTTTTGAAACAAGCAATTGGGATGTAAAAGCATTTCTCTTGAAGCTTTCATTCTAAGTGTTATATTTTAAAAGTAAAGCTTTTATTCCAGTATTCATACAGAAAATAAAACTTGGTTGTAATAATAGTTGTAATTATCAAATCCGACAATTGACATTAGGTAATAATCTGGCAAAAATAAGTTGTATCAATAGTGTTTTAATTTAATTTTCTGCAGTTCATTAAAAATTCTTATTTTACCTTTAAGAAAAATTTTAAGTTAAAAGCTTGTGTACTGATAACTTTTTGTACTGAGAAACTGTAGTTAGCGCCTGGCGATTTCTGTTAGCTTCAAAGTGTACGTATGTATGTGATTGTTGCTTCTAATTTATCTTGTGTAAGGGAATATGGTACTTATAGTTAAACAGCATTCAATTTTTTTATTCAAGGATGTCTGGCTATGCCTTTGTGTATTTTTCTGGCTTCCTTTAAACATTTGTTAAAATAGAACCATTTAATTATCAAGTATTATTTTAATTCATCTATTAAGACTTCATATCGTTTTTCTGCACAGAATTGGTTATTCATTGGTGTTTTCAAGTTCGCTGAAAAAATGTCCATTATTATGTATTAAAAAAAAAAAAGTTTGAAATACAGTATTGTCTAGTTTTCTGTGGTTACAACACATTCTTCACCTGTTAACGTATCAAATTGACAACTGAATATCAATATTTTTAAGCATTTTACTGTAATAAAAGAATGCAGGGTCGTCATTACTTATAAGTAGAAGGATAGTGTGGTTATGAAGAGCACTTTGTTGTATTCCAAGCTATAAGTGTTAGTTATTTGATATTTGAAGTAAATTCAAATGCCCTTCCTTTTGTTCAAAAGGAAAGATCTTGTTGTTACCCTTAATTTTCTCTCTAGTACGTACAATACCTATGAATTTGGTCAGGTTCCTCGTGCTGTCGCTTTCTTTGGTTACAAATGTGGCAGCCTTTTATTTTCCCTAGTAGATCAGTTTTATTTATATCTGATTTTGGTAAAAGTTTTTCTTTGCTTTGCTATTGTTACATTACTGTAGATGAGTCCAGAATAATGCTGGACAATTAGAATCAAAAGTAAGTGTTTTAGATTATGTGTTGTGAATTGTGAAGTATGATTTTATATTTCCATAAGCTTTACCACAACTTGCAGCTCTCTCTTGCAGCTAATTTCTGCTAGCACTGCTTGAACCTTTAGGTGTAAAAGTGTGGAGTAAAATTTGTTGGAAAGGTTGTAATATAAAGTGGTAGATAATGTATGCAAGAAGTCTTGATAATTCCTTCATTTAACCGTCAGGCCGTTGATAATCATTTTTAAATGCAACAGCATGTCAGTCTTTGTTACTGTAGGCTTAAAATGGTTGAGGACCTGGATTACTGTTAAAGCTTCATTTTAAGCTGTTGAATTATGAAGTGGAGAAAATGTTTTCTAGCAAAGCAGCATGTAAGCTTTAAGGGGTTACTCCTAAGACAGCTTTTGATTGATTTAGATACTGAAAGGTTGCATGCCTGAGATTTATCACCCATTTTTCTAATAAATACTTTTCAATAAACTTTGATATATTTTTAATAAAGTTGTATAGCCAAGTGTGGTTTTAACTCAATGATAGGGTGTGCTGTAGATTCAAATGAAGTTGAAAGGGTAAAGCTAGTCTTACAGTATTAGAATACCATGCTTATATAAGGTAATGAGTTGTAAATTTTTGTTTTAAGCTTAACACCGTACAATGTGTCATCTTGAGAAAGAGTCTTGGTCTATAATGATTGTATTTTTAAGACATTGTTAGTACCACCAGCATTATGGATACACCTTTAGTAAATGACCATTCCCCTATTCAGTGTGAATCAAAATTTAGTTTCTATTTGCCTCATGATATTAAGGTACATGATTCTTGTCTCCTAAAGTTTGGAAATAGCTAAGCATAGGATCTTGAAAGACTTATTATCACTTTTCTTATCATGGCACATGAATTATTCCAGAATTGCAGAAATTTTATATTGCAAGTGTGCCAAGTAATGTACAAATATGATGAGATAAGTAATTCACTCTGCTTCTCTGTCTCAGAGGTAGATTACTAAGAATTAAACCCAATTTCCACCTTTAGCAAATTTTATAATATTTTAACACTGAGTTGAGGGTTGGTTGCTAAGGTACATATTATATATATAATATATAATATATATTATAGTAAGCCTGTATATACACATGTAAGTTTGTTGCAAAAAAAATGTAACCAGGCAAAACACTAATTTGATTGTATCCTTACATGTAAAAAAAGATATATCCCAACAACAAGTTCATATCTGTGGCATTCCTTTATAAGTAGACAATAGTTTTGAAAGAGGAATTCCTTTATTTTATTTTTATTTAAGGTAGTTAAATGATAGAGACTGGTAAAGAATGAACAAGACAGTTTTCAATGGCATCACTTACTAAGGTGTCCAATACTATGTCAACTGCAGGACAGAGGATGTTTAAATGATAATGTATTGGTCTTCAGTGTACTTTACTTCAATCTGCTAGCTCTTCCTTGTCAGTCTTTCATGTTCTCAATTACCCCTACCAAATTTCTTCAGATTGATGTGAATGTACAGGAATACATTGTTTTAGATGTATCGGTTATAAGGAGAATACCAGATGACCTTGCGAGTCAATTCATTTTAGTTTATGAAAATAGTGAATCAGTGAGTTGTGCTGATGTCACAGTAATTATTTGTTTTTTATATTTTTACTTTGGTCTTCAGTAATGATTTGTTGATTATATTTTTACTTTGGTCTTGTAACAAAATGTCATTGGTTTCATTGGGACAATGTATGTTATAATTAGATGATCCATGCATGTAATACTTTGAAAAAGTGTATAATCTACTAGTATTTGGAAATTTATAACATGCTTCTTTTTTGGCTTTAGGAAATTTTGTCATATATTGAAAGACTTCATTTTCAATAGAACTAAATGAGCTAGTAACTAGGAACATTTTGTTCTACTTAAGTTTTCCTTGAATTACACAGTACAATGCTAGAAGAGCCTATGTTCAGTGCATTGAATGGCTGTGTATCCTTCCATATAAAATGTCTTTTGAGTGTACTGCATAACATGCTGTAATACTAATTTCCATTTCATCAGTGTCTTTCTTGCAGAAACTTCTAGTCCAAGTAGAGTCATTTAACAGACGGATATAACCAAAGTGAATGTTTGAAGAAGGTTCCGTGTATTGTTTTTCCAAGTACAGCACAGGTAGCATTTAAAATCCCACCCCCTGTTGTAACATACACCAATTTTACAGCCTTCCCAGTAAGGTGGTGTGGTGTACACAATGTCATGTACAGTACAGTGCTGTGCAAGTAATTTTTGTTTGTATATTATGAGTTAAGACAATTTGGTTTTTTCCCCTTGAAAATGTACTATTTTAATTACATCCAGTCTTCTTGGTAAATGTTGCTTTTAAGTAGCTCACTTAGTTTAGAAAGGTTGCATTAGACATGTATTTGAATATATGTATTGTTTGAGAATTTTTTTTAAAGGTTATCAGGAATTAGTACTATGCAAGGTAGTGTTCCACTTTCAAGTGTGTAATGATGATAAAGGCAAATAATATCATTAAATATGAATGAAATACAGACAAGTATCATTTGCAGTGTTAGTCTGTTATATGTTTTTGAATAAAAAAAAAAAAATTTGTTTATACAGAAATATCTTTCGAAGTATTCATGGTTAAAAGTAGCCAAGATTTTGGCTTGTCTACAATAGATCAGTTTATCTGTAGATTGTTTAAGTGGATTAAATTGAATTCAGTACCTTGATTAAATCAATAAATCTGCTTTAGTATGATTTTGTACTAACCATTTACTGTATAACATAAGAATGAAAAATTGTAATATATTTTTTATATTATTTCGAGTATGTTTATCCTCATTTAAAAATACATAACTATTTGATAACATTGGTAAACTTTGTATTGGTGTGTTTCATACCACGGAACTGTACTTTACGTAAGCATTATCTTCCACTGATAAACATATAGATAACCATAAACAAAAGCATGTGCTAATTGTTACTAGAGCTTGAGGGGAAGGGAGGGGGCACCAAGATAGATTGGGCCTTCCCTTCTACTGCTACTATGAGTAGGGGATGAATTTTCATGCCACTGGGGTGATTGGTGGTAAAAGGGATTAAACCCTGTTTTGTTTGTATGGTGTTTATACTTTGCATGGAACCAGTGGTTATTCAGCAACGGGACCAACGGCTTTACGCGACTTCCGAACCACGTCGAGAATGAACTTCTATCACCAGAAATACGCATCTCTCTCTCCTCAATGGAATGACCGAGAATCGAACCCGCGACCACCAAGGTGGGACGCTAATACCATACCAACTACGCCGCTGAGGCGCTTAAACCCTGGGTATTATGTATCTTTAAGAATGGTTGGTTAAAGACTAATTTTTAGGGACTGTCGACCTCCTCTCTCTTGGCCATCAGTTCATTTCCCTGTATGGAAAGTAGTGCTGTCAGTGAACTGTAGGCATTACTTAAGGTTCTTTACTGCGTGCCTTCGGCCCTTAGCTGCAAACCTTTTTGTCTCCTTTCACTGTACTTCCTTTCATATTCTCTCTTCCATCTTACTTTCCATCCTCTCCTAACAATTCATAGTGCAACTGCGAGTTTTCCTCCTGTTACACCTTTCAAAAATTTTGCTGTCAAATTCCCTTTCAGTGCTGAATGACTTCATAGGTTCCAGTGCTTGGCCTTTGGCCTACCCTCCATCAATTCTGTTGCCGGCTTACCCTACAAGTTCTCCTAAAGCTTTGGCCCCTGTTGGTAGAAGTGGAGGCAATACTGGAGAGAGAGAGAGAGAGAGAGAGAGAGAGAGAGAGAGAGAGAGAGAGAGAGAGAGAGAGAGATTGATGAACTGTTTCTTGAGTTGGCTCTTACAGTGAGATGTCAAAAAAGGGGGGGGTGTGGATACCTCTCCATCATACAAGTTTTATGGTAATTTGTTTCAAGATGGAAATTTTTTTTTTTTTCCAGAAGTATCTCAGTTCTGAATGCAATAGAGTGCACCTTGTCAATTTTGGCCCCTTGCACAGTATACATTGCAGCATCCCTATGCCAGTAATTTAGAATGACTTAACAGGTGTAAAGTATTAATCTATGAAAGGGGCTTGAACTGACTGATACTTTTCAACCAAGTGAAGTAATGCCATCCATGGTACTATTCTACTAGTCATTATATTTTCATGTGCATGAAAAAATGCAAATACTTGGCTAACTAAGAACATTCGGAATACAACCAGTGGAAATAAATTATACAAACTTCCTTTGGCAGACAGTTTTCTACTGCAAAATACTCTTCAATTATTAATTATGGAAATAACCCCACTACAATGTTCCACTCCTATTACGATTTGCAACCAAGCCCATTTATTTATCAAAATGTGTGCTCATCCTTAAAGAGAGAACTTCATTAAATTAGCATATTCAAACCTATATTTTTGTAAATTATCATATTCAAAGCTATATTTTTCAAGTCTTTAGCCTAATCTAAATCAAAGGTGTATCAAACAAAAGAAAATGCTAAGAGTGAAATTAAATGAGCATTACTACCACATATGTATTCTAACAACAATTAAATACAACTGTCAATTACATCCTTCACTCTTGTAAAGCAGTGAATTCCTCCAGGAAGACTATTCCTTTCTTTGGATTTTTTCATCTTACTTCCAGTAAATTGGCCCCACTGGTCTCAGTTAATCTTACTACTGCAGGAGTTGGTCCCATCTAAAAAGAAACTGAAAAACCTATGCCACCAACATGACGCAGATTTGTACCACATTTTCAAAGAAAAACAAGATTACCTATGCAGCTAGGAATAAGCTGCTTTTCTTATCTTAAACTTATAGGGATTTAAAACCCTGCATTATTAGTAAATTTAATCTCTCCAGTATTCTAAAAGCAAATCATAGACTGAGTGCTGCCCAATCAGCGTCCGATCTTGCAACTTTCTCCTTGGTAGGCTCAAGAATGACATCATCCTTATCCTCAGTAACTTTGGCTTTCTTTTTCCGCTTCACAGGTCTTTTAATGACTGGTATGAAATCTTTAGTATTAATTTCATCCTTTACTAGCAGACAGTTGAGTCTTGACTTCAAATATTCCTGAAAAATAAAAACGATTATCTCTGTAGTAATACTAATAAGATATTTTTCAAGATTATATGCACAGTACTCTAATAGCACTCTGGGTACAGAGTGATAATAAGTCAAAATAAGTGCTTCAAAAACATGTCCAACAGTTCAAATGCCATAAACATTAATTCAAGTTTTCAACTCCCAACAAAGCACTCTTACATTGAAGAGCACCTTCGTAGACCACAAATGATGTACTCTCAAGAAACGATCCATGGAAACTGTGAAAACCAATGGATGCTCACGATGGACTACAATATCTCGGACAGCTCCAGCATATCCTTTAAAAACATGAACAGGCATGTCTGGCCTTGTTCCACGGTAGTCAAACAAAGCCATTCTTCCATGAGATGCTCCTACAACCACCTGCCTGTAAAATAAAAATGTGCTATCAACTATATTACCTTGAATACAAATCTTTCATTAATGGAACAATTATGAACTAATTTTTTCTCAAGATCCTGAATTTAAGAAATCCCACATACCATTTCTAAAGCACTCAAGAATCTGAATTATATGAAACCACACAAAACATTCTAAAGCTGTTCCCAATTAAAACAGATTGCAAGTTGAATTTAACCTATCTGGATATGCAAAATGACAATTTGTCGAAAATTGCATTTTTCCTAACTATACAAAACCTGAGGTCCTTTAACAATAGGAAGGTAACTAGCGGCAGCTGGACGGTCGAAGCTTCGAACAAGGGAGAACGGTAGTTAACTGCTTGTCCGATCGTGCGCGCGCCCGCGCGCCCGAGAGGTGAAGAATCACTTTTGCTTTAGGCCCATGCAAAAAGTTGCAGAGTGAGGGGGGTGGCATGAGGTGGGACTATATGTAAAGGACCTCAGGTTTGTATAGTAGGAAAAACGGAAAAATGCAATTTTCGACAAATTGTCATTTGTTCCGATACGTAATACAAACCCTCGGTCCTTTAACAATAGGAAGACTCCACTTCTTGGTGGGAGGAATCTGAGTCTTTTTTGGTGAACAAGACTGGTGTTCGTCCAACCCTGGAGTGCCTCCCTGGTCGTAAGAGCAAGGGAGGGATCCAAACCTCTGTCCGATTGATCGGGGTGTGCACCGCAGGATCAATGGTCAGACCTCTGGGCCAAGTACTAAGAGAGAGGCAAGCGTATCTCTTCGTACCAGCAAGCAAGAACTTGTTCCTGTTTGCAAGAGACAATCATAAAATGATGGGTTTGTCTCAATTTGGCATCCACTTCCTCCCCCTTGTTGGTTTGGAGGAAGTGGTGGATATTACTCTATCCCCTACTGAAAGGGATAGGATGGTGCTCTATTGAGTAGCTCACCTGCATCTCGTCCTTACCCAGCAGGGTGACGACCGTGTCCCTCTACCCAAAGGTAGAGGGAAGAAAAGATGGGAAGAGGAGCCAGTCACACTCTCATTCCTCATCCATTCTTACGGTCACACCAGGACTCGATGCTGTTCAGCCTGCGAGGGTCTGGGTTAACTACACAACGTGTTAGCAACCACACGGTTTCCCAAGGAAAAAGATCCAGGAACTGTGGGCAATATCCTGAAGGTAGAAGGAGGTGCATGCGGTCCGGTTGACCACCGGAGGCGCCTGCCTTCAACCTGCGCCACGGAGAAGTTCTTGCGGAACGCGAGAGAATGATGAAGAGGCGTCCACACTCATCCTGGGTGTCGAGTTTCTTCAGACAGCTCCGTCGCACCTTCACAGGACAAAGCAGCATAGCCTTCGTATCGGAGGCGGTGACGTCATTAGGGAGGGAGTATTGTGAAGGACTCGAACCAATCGTCAGTTACCGAAGGGTTCTGAGTCTTCGCTACGAAGATCAGTACGAAATCGAGCGTCACAAATCCCCATCCCTTTGTGCTTAATGACTTCTCAAGAGAAGTCATGCAGTTACCTAAGACGAAAAGAAGGGAATAGTCGTATGACCTATCCCTCTTCTCGACTTTGGTTATGTACAGTACTCATACTGACAAGCTATTAAGACGAAGTAATGATTGCTCTGGAACAAACCGAACTAAGTCCACAGCATAGTTCGTAAACTGACTCGGGCGCTCTGACAGCTGCCGACTGACTGGTTCGGAATCAGTAGAGGCAAAGTTGTCCAAGCATCCGGGTAAGTCACGTGACCTTCGCCCTTTAAAGAGTTATGCTGAGAGACCAAACAAATAAAATATTTGTTAGTCACCGATGCCGGACGGCGCGGCGATGATTCTCTTAATGCATAAGCTCAAAAGGCGAAAGTCAATTGCCTTCAAAAGACCGAGGTCCCTGATGGCAAGAAAATCTCATAGACGTTGAATCTCAGCTTAAGGAGAAACAACACTATGTGACGTTGAAGACGAAGGTAGGCAATGAATGCAACCTACGTCTTCCAGCTGAATCGAGAGAAGGAATCTCAAGATTCTAAACCTGTGCTTACAAATGACTGAAAACGCTAACCGCCATTTCATTGCTGTCCGTTGTGCAATGAAAGCGGGGCGTTCTCAGTAATGAAACACAGGGGAGAGCCGCTTGAAGAACTGCTTCTCATGGGCTGAACGTTTGGAAGTAGAGCTGGCAGGTGTGGGAGTAGGCGATGTCTTTCAATACATCTGCTAATCCGGGTGAACATCCGAATACAAGATATTTTGAGGACAAACTCAGATTCCGCAAAAATCATTCGCATTATCGGGATACGATGCAGCAAGAGACTATTACAGAATTCTGTTACCGTGCGGTAAACAGAAAGATGAGAGTCGAATAGATATCTCTGTTTAAAATTCTCGCAATACCGAAGACGATGAATACTAGCGTTTCTCAGCAGTAGATGGTCATTCATGTATGCGAGAATCCCCGTTAATCAGAGACTTAAGTCCGTGATTGTTGGGCAGAGATACGGTTGTTATTCAATCAAAGCAGGTGAGAAAGACATAAACAACCGTCTATCTCAAAGCGGCAGCTGATACTGAAATGCCTCGGGCAATTCAATACGCAGTAGCTGTCGCTGACTCGTTCATCCTGATGTTGCCAAGTAATCCTTTCAACGAAGGAATGCGTTCGGCTAGAAACACCGAGCATAAAAAGATATGCGAGCAATTATATTTAAGCGAAACGAATTTCGGTAAATATAAAAGCTTAAATGGTGTTGTTGTGACAACACCATAAGTATATAAAATTGAAACTGGAAACTCCTGGAGGTTGCAGGCAACCCGGGTTGGCAGTTCAATTAGAATACTTTTTCGTCTAAGTCGCAATCCGTAGAATACCAACCCAGGATATGCGCCTACCCCTCCGGACCATTCAACTGCTTAGCAGAATCATGTCGCGAGGTTAATATACGTAGTAGTATTTGTAGGATTCTGAACAACGATCTCCATCCTAAATTCTTTCCTTCAAGAAAACAAAATAAGGATTGGAGATCGACCACCTTCGTTCTCTATTAAAGAAAGAGTGAAGGAGAAGTCTTCCTCGAAGAAAGCTTCAATGGTGAACAGAATACTAAGACGATAGTTCCAGCCAAACTGGATATTCCCCGTCCATTCTTCTCTATTCCAGGTTGGTCGCCTACTGTGAGATAGTCTTCTTTCAGCAGCAGTCTTCCTTGCTAATGCTAGAAATTCCAGGAATTCGAGCATAGGCGAGGTTCCCGATTATCGTGTAACTATCGGGGATTCTCGTCTCGCTCACTTTGGACCGTGGTCTCGCCTAAGTGTTTGGAGATCGTAAGAAACTCTAACACTCTGAATGCGCTAGAAATTCCGTAGAATTTTAAGCAGTCTGCGCCCCCCAAACCCCCACCGAATTCGTCAAACGATATCGGCTGGTGGTCCTCTCGATTCCCGTAGAAATCGAGAATGGGGCAGGATCCCTCCTCAACGACCGGGGCTTACGTCAGGTAGGACCCGAAGGTCCCCCCTGGTAGCGCAGTCCCCAACGTGGGATCCTACAGAGAAATCTCTGTAGGATCCTTCCCCTTTCCCTCGTAGCCGTAAGGAGAGAGGGAATGGGGGAGGAATTGGATACTCGCTCGCCTTCCCAGTGGAAACTAGCAGTTTTGGAGAAGAGTAGGAGCAGCCATCCGCTTGCGGCGATGGCCTCTCAGAGTCTGGGAAAACGTATCGTCAGGAGAAAACGTGCCCCGAGGAGGGTTACGAACTCTCACTGTAGGTAAGGGTCTGCCGCCACTGTGAACGTCGTCTGGGTGGGGCTGATCGACACCTGACAGGAGAGAGCCGATACCGTCCTCCGACTCATTCCAGTCCTCGTCGAGGTCGAAACCTCTCAGGAGGACCGAAGGAGTATTTAAATACGGTGTCCGAAGACACGTAGAAACGCCGCTGTCGCAGTAGAGGAGGTGGAAGTAGCTTGATCGATCGGCCAGAACTGAGAGAGCCTTCTTGTCCGAGACGAGAGACTCTGGTTCAAGACAGAATCGGCAAGCTCCGATCGCGGCATACCCACCGTCGGTTGGGTTCCCTCTCGGGCCCCAAAACAAAACGACTCGAGCAGAGACATGGGCTCTGCTGGTGGGAGCGGCGATCCTTCCCCCCGTCGTTGTGCTGACGAATCAGTGCAATAACCTGGGTAAAGTTACTCTGAATCTCGGAGTTACAGCGTCTTGAGGAGTAGGACCGTCCAGTCCCTCCAACAAGAGCATCTCCCAGGACCCTCCTCCTTCAGAAGAAGGACAGCAACAGATCCCTGACGGTTGCCTCCAATCATTTGCGCGTACGTCCTGGTTGGTCCTAAGACCAACCTGGCACGTGCGGCGTCGTGACGGGATCGTGAGCGGCGCATCTCTCACGATCACTCCTATATACCTCGCTCTTCCTGGCGTATGCCGAGGAAGTTGAAGGTATCGGAGAGACAGAACTGACGCTACCCCCTCTCCCCCTGACGGTCGCCTCCAATCACTTGCGCGTACGTCCTGGTTGGTCCTAAGACCATACGTGGCACGTGCGGCATCGTGACGGGATCGTGAGCGGCGCACCTCTCACGATCACTCCTAGCTACCTCGCTCTTCCCGGTGTAGCCCGAGGAAGTTGAAGGTAGTGGAGAGACAGACCTGACGCTCCCCCCCCGCTCGCTGCAGGACCAGCGTACGTGGGGGGCTGCAGCCGATCACCAACCCGCGGTGGGTGGGGATCGATCTGCAGGCCTGGCCGTGCCGCTCACCTGTGGCGAGCGGCTCGACTGAGCACGTCGACCCCGGTCCCTCCCCGTGCGTCAGACGAGCTGCTGCTGGTCACCGTTAACCGCCCGGTCCCTGTGGGAGCGGCGTCAGGTTGACCTGCAGAGCTCGCTTTTCGCCGTGAGACCGGTGAGCGTCCTCGCGGCACGTCAAACCGCCTGGTTACCAGCCGAGGCTGGTACCGTCGGTCGAGGGGACCTGGGGGACCTCTTCCCAGCCTCAACCCGTGGCCGGTCAGAGACCGTCACGTCCACCCGAGGTACCGGCTGGTCGCTGCGAGAGCGGCCGCTGGCCTGGCGAGAGTCACCTGAGCGGCTCTCGACAGTCTTCTGCTCCGTGCCTCGGTCCATGACGCTGAGCATAACGAAAACAGGCGTCTTTAACTTTGGCTGCACGGTCACCCGAAGGAGGGGGGGGGGGGGGGGGATCGTACACTCGGAACTTCTCCGCGGACGGACGACCGGCCGGTACCTGGCTTAGCAGCAGAGCTGCCAAGACCAGGCGAGGGTGTACCAGCGGTAGCCAGCACACCCTTGGTCCCCGTCTTCTTCTTCTTCTCAGAAGGGGAGACGGGCCCCGTTCCCGAAGGAACAGGAGGACCAGCAGAAGAACCCCCCCCGTCACACCGGAATGTGACGAGCCCTTCGAAGTTCCCGAAGGAGTCTTCTTAGGGGGAATAACAAAACAAAACCCGGTTACCAGCTGGTCGCTGCGAGAGCGGCCGCTGGCCTGGCGAGAGTCACCTGGAAGCGGTTCTCGCCAGCCTTCTGCTCCGTGCCGTGGTCTTGGCGCCGATGCGAACTCTGGCGCCGAAACTTTGGCTGCACGGTCTCCCGAGGGAGAGCGTACACTCGGGATCTCCCGCGAACGAGAGACCGAGCCGGAACCTGGCGTAGCGGCATCGCCGCTAGCACCAGGCGAGGAAGTACCAGAGTAATCGATACTCCTCTGGTCCCCGTCTATCTCTTCCTTACGGAAGGGGGGGGAGACGGGCCCCGCTCCCGAAGGAGCAGGAGGACCAGCAGAAGGACCCCCCGTCCCACCGAGGTGGGACGGGCCCTTAGAAGTTCCCGAAGGAGACTTCTTAGGGGGAGCAGCCCCTTCCTTCTTCTTCTTCGGCTTATGGCCTTAGAAGTCGAAGGGGAAGAGGCAGCAACAGACGAAGACGAAGATGACACCTTCCTCTTCTTGCTCAGCTCACGCAGGACAGTCGTCAGGTCCTCCATCCAGGCCGGAGTCGGGCCTATTGCCGAAGCAACACGGCCCCCCCGACTGCACCTGTCCGGAAGGACCTGGGACGGTGGGAAGACACACCATGGGTCAGGACCAGCATGGACAGGCGCAGGAACCAGGATCGACAGAACAGCAACCAGCTCAGGAGCGGCAGGAACAGCGGCAGCGGTAAACACAGAAGGGACAAGCCAAGCCAGTAGCGGGAACCACACTCAGCGACAGGTACGGCAGGCCCAGCCATCGCCTCGTAGAATCATCGGCAGCCAGCGTGGTACTGGCGGCCGGTCCAGGCGAGCTGCTGGAACAGCGGAAGTCTGGGGCAGGCAACACGAAGAAAAACACGGAGGCGCGGCGGCATACCCCTCCTCGGTACGGCGGCGACCGGCCCTAGAAGCGGCAGACGGCGTCACCGACACAGCATGGGGAGTGTAGACCAGCGGGGGAAGCAGCATAAGCGGCCGTGAAGGTGTAGTGGAGACCACTCCAAGGTCACCGCCCCAGACCTCGCTAGACTCTGCAGCAGATCGTGGATGCTAGGCACGCCCTGCAGCCGCAGTGGTCCATACCTGTCAAGGTCGTCTCCCACGGCTGTAGCACCTGCGGTAGCACAGACAGATTAGTAAGAGGGGGTGGGTTCCCTCACGCACGGGGGGGGAGACATGCCCCACCCCGAACGGAAGGAAGACCCCAAAAACAAAATACGAGGAAGCTGAGCGGGGGGGCAGGGAAAGAAGACGAAGAATCGGATACCAAGGGAGTCGCGGGAGAGCTTTTCGACGACTTCCTGGCAGACCTTCGCTTCCCCTACCCGACCCCCGCACAGCAGTGAAAAGTAATATGAAAATGAAACAGAATACTGCACTTGCGATTCACTTCATAGGACTTAAAGAGGGAAAAATCAATTCCCGGTAAGAGCGGAAAACTTGTTGATCCATAATAATATGATGCTATCATAAATATATATGAAAATGAACAATACTGCACTTGCTATTTTCACTTTCACAGCAATAAATCGTAAGGATTAATTCCCGGGTGTTAAGAACGGAAATTGATCCAAATTAAATTTGATGCAATTAATAAATGAAAATGAAAAGAAAACTGCATTGCGAATCCACTTTCATTGCATTCTATTCATACAAAATAAGAGGCTCTTGCCGAGTGCAATCAAGCTCTCGGCAACGAACGCACAGGGCAAAAATATAATGAAAAAGAGTACTTACATCTTTCAATTACACACTTTCGCCCAAATACATGACTCGGCGCGAGTGCGCCCGCCCTCGGCACGAGACATAATTCAAGGGTTTCAATTCATGAAAAGAGCGAAATCGCCGTCTCTACGGCGATAGCTCCATGTTGATTCATAATTAAGTAATGAAAATGAAAAACAGGTGTTACTTACAGTTTCATTTTCAAGTCAAACCAAACCATTAGTAGAAAAACACAATATAAACAAAGCATACGACGATGGCGCGGGCAGAGAGCGATGACGAACACGTCCTTCACACCCGCGGCCGAAAGCAAAAGTGATTCTTCACCTCTCGGGCGCGCGGGCGCACGATCGGACAAGCAGTTTAACTACAGTTCTCCCCTTGTTCGAAGCCTTACGACCGTACCCAGCTGCCGCTAGTTACCTTCCTATTGTTAAAGGACCGAGGGTTTTGTATTACGTATCGGAACAAACCAAAGTTATTAAGTAATATATTTTTCCATTTATAATTCAATTCACCAATTAGTGGTACAAAAGATATTTCATGAGAACTTCAACAAAACAAGCAGAAACAGAATGAGGTACGAGAGAGAGAGAGAGAGAGAGAGAGAAGACCAGAGAGCGAGAGAGAGAGCGAGAGAGAGAGAGAGAGAGAGAGAGAGAGAGAGAGGAGAGAGTGTGTGTGTGTGTGTGTGTGTGTGTGTGTGTGTGTGTGTGTGTGTGGAGAGAGAGAGAGAGAGAGAGAGAGAGGAGAGAGAGAGAGAGAGAGAGAGAGAGACTGACTTACTTATCATTGGTGGGAACTGCCGCAATAGTGGTTAGTGGATATTCTCCCCACTCAAAATCCATTATAGGCCTTCTCTGCCTACCAGGATCGTAAAGACGTATCTATGAAGAAAAAGATTACAATTACATATACAACATAACAATGCTGTAGTGGAATAGAGCTGATACTGTACTATGAGCAGCGTACACTGGACAGTGCAAAAGATTCTTCGTAACATCCTTCAGTCTCAGCTGACCGCTTTCTGTCTTTCCTTTTCAAAATTTACCTTTGATCTTCCCATTTGAATGTCCATTTTATTTAAACTTTCTTTTGCTCCAATTTTCACCTCTCATTTAAAAACAGACTTTTCAGGTCAGCGCTATACCCAATAGGATAACATAGCGAAATGGGTCATCTATTTTATTTTAAAAAATTCTTCAAAAATCTCATGAAAAAAGGGCAAGGTATTGGATTGCACTGAGGGAGGGTGATACTCTGAATGTGTATGGCTGATGACCTATACAAAAAATTGAGAAGTGAATGGATATTCTTCTAGGGGAATGGCCAGCACCTGAGCAGATTTTTCCAGGCTGAATATCTTGCAACAGAGGCCTTTGTATTGGACCACTCCTGATGCAACAGGATGGGGTCAAGACAGCATTTGAAAATGCATGAACACACAAAGAATTAACAAAACACAAAACCTCTCTTCAAATATATTCCATCAAAGCATTACACCTTAAATGAATTACTAGTTTCCTTTAAAAAATAAATACACCATAGATATATGCCTAGAAAAGAAAAAAAGAATTAATGACAAGGTTTAAAAATAAAATGTATTCTCAATTTTAGTCAAACAGTCAACACTTGAAAGAAACTTAACGTGTATCTATAAAAATAGATTACTAATCAACGATAGAACACAGCTCAACAAGATTAACAAGACAACTAAATAACATTTTTACTTACATTGAGCTCAATATAATTTTCCTTATAACGTTCTGAAATATTCAAACATCTGCTTCTTACAAAAAGTATCTCAATTCACCTCAACACTACTATAATATAAAGCTGAATTTATGAGCATTAACCCCTTAATATATGGTAATCTACAGAAAATAAAAGTGTTTCGTGTTTAAACCCTTCATGGGAAACCCAAGATATCTTGTGATCAGTTCTTAAAATTTGACGACTTACTGTGAGATATCTCGTTAAAAAGTTAAATGCTAATGTAGAACTATTACGAGATATCTCGTGATCCACAGTGTTGTTTTAAGGTTTATTTGAGATACCTCATGTTATGTTTGGCAGTGGTAACTGCTGCTGGAAGTTATGTTATCAAGAATGACTTTTCTTGGTTTTTTTGCACAGACTACAAGTCATAGTAGCACTTCAATGGTCATCCTGGTTGTTTGGTTTTCTGCTTCTTTTCACCAGTTTTTATGTAAGTTTGGTTGTTTTATTTGTCATCTTAGACTGGTTATATGTTATATTACTGATTTATCATGATGCTGATGTCTCTTTTGTTAGGTAATCATTTGACTATTTTGAGATATGTCAAGTAACCGGCAATCTTGAGAGATCGTTAGTTTGTTTTATGTATTCTTTTTGCCTGTTTTTAGGTAAGTTTGGCTGTTTTATGTCATCTTAGACTGTTTATGTTATATTGATCTATCAAGTTGAAGTCGTGTCTTTAGTTAGTCTCTTAACCAGCTGTGATTTTGAAAATCTTTTTATTTCTTCATTTCTTTTGTTTTTTATTTAATGAATATTTTCTAAATTACTAAAACTAAGTTTACAAGATATTTCATGGTAACCCAAAATAAGTATTATTTGTATGAGATAACTCATAATGACCATAAAAAGATCTCAAATTGAATTTCTAAAAATCACTATCTTACATAATCATAATTTAACGTTGAAATTAAGACGTATAGTGTCTAAACAAAATATATTTTCAATTGATTAAAAAAAATAATTGGAATATTTTTGACACATTATGTTAAAAAATAGATCCTTTAAGAAGTTACAGATTATGCCTACTCTCTTCTACCCAGCTATTAGATTAAAGTTGAATTGGCACTTAGTATTTATTAACTTGTAAACAATGTTCTTTACTACTAAACAAATTATTGAATCAAGTTTGCATGCTCTATAAGTTAATAAAAAAAATAAATAAATAAAAAGGTTGCCTCAATAGCTGTTGCACAGCCTAGACAAATCTTCATTTGATATGATACTACAGTACTTGGAAGACTAATACTTCAACTGGCAGTTTAGCAAGGCACAACTAATTTACCACAGGTTTCAGAGTAACACTTACATTTTTGTATCTAGTAGATATTCCTACACTATGGTAATCCTGAAGATAGGCTACATCAGTTACCCACACAGGAACTCTGAGTTGTACCATATCTAACTTTACCTAGAAAGAAAAAATAAGACACGAGTTCTCCTTAAGTAGCAAGGAAATTGAAGTACTCTTCTAAGGTTCTTCATAATAAGTTCATAAAATAAAACAACTCTACCTTTCAACATTCAATACAAAAAGTTCCACTACTGCACAGGCTAAAAGTGTTCCATGTCTGATATTATTTCCAGTGTGAACCATGAATTTCTTTTAGTACAAAACCAATCTAACAAAGTCATACATATGTATAAATGAATGCAATTATTACTTGAAATGAAAAATTAAATCTTTCCCTAAATCAGTAAGATGTTAATTTGGTGTTTTTTAATTTATATTCAAATGTAATTTGGCAAAATTTTGGAATTCTCTATAGTTTTCGATGAATTTTGGAAGTCAAAATGGAAAGATAGCTAAATAAAACACTTGGAAATTAAAAATAAAAGTACAATACAAAAATAACAAATGAATTTGCTAAGTACTCTTAACAATTAAAGTTTCCTAGAATGTAGCCAGCGCAATGTCATTTAATGCAAAATGAATAACTTGTTACTCAGTTCCAAAATGAGACAAATGTACAGCTTTTACAAGAAACTGAAATAAACCATAAAAGTGTTGTAAGATATAAAATACAGTGCATACATTTTTGGCTTTGAATATGGGTTCCTGTGGCTTCTCCAGATCCCAGATATTAAGTTCATTTTCCTTCCCACCAGTAGCAATGATATTTGGTGAGACAGGTGACTGGCGCATCCGTGCCAATGTTTCTCCAGCCTTCAGTGCATTAATCTCGACAGGATTATCAGCATTCCATATTGTAACTTGTCCTGACTTTAATGCTGTTACAGTAATACTGCAAAAGAAAAAAAAAATATGTATGTATATATTTTTACTGTTCCAAAAGGAAACCTGTAAAAACTGAAAACAAGGACTGACACCAAAACAAAACTAAAGTATGACACTTACAGTACACACTGCATTGTGACTTTCATTTGATATGTATTTCTGGTAGGTTAAATACTCTTTTTAAAAACAGAAAATAAATTACTTACCCATTCCATCTGGCTAATGATACAATGGGCCCTTCACCAGTATTAATTTGACGGGATGAGACAAAGGCTTTATCTTCTGTGTCAAATACTTGAACAATTTTATTTCTCAAACCAATCAAGACCTGCACAAAAACATGTAAAAGAAGAATGTTATGGCAAATTGGTAATTTACAAAAATGATATTTTTCATGATAAAATAAAGTTTCACATATACTTACCGAACAGTTACATAGCTTATAGCTTCTTACCTACGGCAGTCGAAATTCAAATTGTTGGCGCCAGCGGCGTTGCTATCTTAAGTATAGGTGATACAAGACCCGCCCACATCCGGGAACCCTGGGTACTGCTAGCCTTCTACCGTCAATTTTCGTTTAGCCGACACGTCCATCTGTGGGGAGGTGGGTGGGCTTTGATTATGTAACTGTTCGGTAAGTATATGTGAAACTTTATTTTATCATGAAAATATCATTTTCACATAAGTGACTTACCGAACAGTTTACATAGCTGAATCCAAACTACCCGGAAGGAGGGTAGATGGACTACATAAAAATGACAGTAAGACCACATTAAAACAGCAAATGTTGCAGTACCCTACCTTGAGAGAGCAGCTGCAGGAGAATACTGCCTCTGGTTGGCGCTCTCATCACTCGTAGGAGACGTGGCAGTATAGGCCAGGGTCGTCCCTACTTAGTGGGATTTTGTAACCATGGACAAGACCGTTGGTTGACAAAATATTAAAACAGATAATGCCCTTGCCCTGGGCTTCAGAAACCAGATTAAAAAACAACAGACCATCACCTATACCAAAAATAATGACATACTCAAAAGTAATAAATAAGATCTGGAGGTTCTCCAAATAAAGTACTATGAGCCTCCAGTCTGCCCACGACTCAACAACCTATAACAAGGCGAGGAGACAGAGAGGATAGAAAGTTCCCCTATGTTTCCTTTCCAACACCATGCCCGCTACCGACAAAGGACCCAATTTACAACAACTATCATAGGTATCCTCTACATTCTTCAGGTAAAATGAGGCGAACACAGATCTCGATCTCCAAAACGTAGATTGAAGAATCGAGGAAAGCGACATATTGTGCTTGAAGCTTAAGGATGTCGCCACTGCACGTATTTCAGTGCTTTCACCTTAAGCACATTTAGAGCTGATCTTGGACTTGAGAGTGTGACTCCAGTATCAGACTTCTCAAAAAGAACGAAATAGCGTTCTTGGAGAGGGGTTTTGCAGAATTCTTAACCAAACACCAAAGTCGGTCGGAATTACCTCTAACGGATTGTGTCCTTGACAGGTAACATTTCAGAGCTCTGACAGGACATAGTAAATATTCTTCGTCCATCGGACCCACTATATTAGATAATCCCTTAAGTACAAAAGATTTAGGCCATGGGTTAGAGGGAGATTCGTTCTTTGCTAAAAATTCGTTAACAAAAGAACAAACCGCATTACGATTTTTGAACCCCACCTCTTTGTGGATGGCTTGTAACTCACTCACTCTTCCTGCTGTAGCCAAAGCGAAGAGAAAAAGTTGCCTTCCTCGTTACATCTCTCAAAGACGCTACACGAAGTGGCTCGAATCGTGAAGACATCAGAAAAGTTAAAACTACGTCCAAGTTCCAGTCTACACTATCCTTCTTGGATACTTTTACTGTATAAAAGATTTAATTAAATCTCCAATATCCTGGTTAGAGGAGATGTCAAGCCCTCTATGCTTAAACACTGAGGACAGCATAGCTCTGTACCCTTTAATTGTCGATACCGACAAGTTCTTAACTTCTTTGAAGGTACAGCAAAAAATCAGCTATTTCTGTCACAGAGGTTTTAGAAGACGAGAAATTATGTCTTCTGCACCACGTCCTAAAGACTCCCCACTTTGATTGGTAAAGCTTGGCAGAAGAGCTCTTCGACAGTTAGCATAGCCTCTGCCGCTCTACGAGAAAACCCCTTAGCTCTGACGAGTTTCCGGACAGTCTGAACCCTGTCAGTGACAGAGCGGACAAATTCTGATGATACCTGTCGAAGTGGGCTGTTTGAGTAGCCGAGGATACTGAGGAAGAAGTCTGGGATGGTCTATAACCAACTTGAGAAGGTCTGAAACCACTCTTTCCTGGGCCAGAATGGTGCTACCAACGTCATTGACACATTTTGATGTGAGAGGAACTTGTTTCAACACCTCTCTGATCATTCCAAATGGGGGAAAGGCAAAGCGTAAACGTCTAGACCCGACCAATCCTGAGCATTGCGTCGGTCTTCCAAGCAAGAGGATCTGGAACTGGGGAACAAAAGATCGGAAGTCGATTGTTCCTCGACGTGGCAAACAGATCCACTGAAGGTCTTCCCCAAAGTTTCCACAGTTCCTGACAAATTTTGTCTTGCAATGTCCACTCCGTGGGAAGAACTTGGTTTACTCGACTGAGTTCGTCTGCCAGTACATTAACTTCCCCTGTACAAACCTCGGAACGAGGGAAATATCCCGATCTTGATGACCAGAGAAGGAGATCTTCTGCGACTTTGTTGAGGGAGAATGAATGGGTTCCTCCCTGATTCCTGATATAAGATAGAGCGGTGGTGTTGTCGGAGTATACTGCCACTCTCTTTCCCACGACCAAAGGAGCGAATGCTTGCAGACCGAACCAAATCGCCTTCAACTCCTTCATGTTGATGTGATTCAACCTCTCTTTCTCTGACCATAATCCTGAGATCTTTTTGGTCCCTAGGTAGAGCTCCCCAACCTCTGTCCGATGCGTCGGAGTATAATTCTACGTCTGGGTTCCTTAATGTCAGGGAGGGAGAGACCCTCTTGCAATCTTTCCCTCGACATCCACCATCTCAAGTCGTTCTTGATCTCTTCCGACACTGGGAACGAATACGTGTCTGGTTGAGACTTCCGACACCAACTCGCTTTGAGATAAAACTGAAGAGATCTCATGTGAAGACGACCCACTTTACAAACGTCTCTACTGATGATAACGTCCCTAGAAGACTCATCCATTCCAAGGCGGAGGAGGACTGACGATTCAGGAATTGCTCACTTTTTTGAGGCAAGATTCTATTCTTTTCGGGGGACAGAAAAACCCGAAAAGTCGAGAGTCAAGAATCATCCCCAAATAGGGGATCTTCTGGGACGGCACTAATTGAGACTTCTCCAGGTTGATGAGAATTCCCAATTGACTCGCTAATGACAGTGTCTTCCGAAATCCTTCACGCACTGTGTCCTCGAACCCGATCTGAGAAGCAGTCGTCCAGGTAAAATGCTACATTTTAGCCCAACATGTGCAGCCATTTCCCCAATGGAGCAAGAACACGAGTAAATACTTGAGGGGCCGTCGAAAGGCCGAAACAAAGGGCTCTGAATTGATACGTCCTCCCTCTTTGAACACAAATCTCAGGAACTTCTTTGAACTCTGGTGAATCGGGACATGAAAGTAGGCGTCCTTCATGTCCAGGGACACCACCCAATCGCCTGGGCGAAGTGCCGACATCACAGAATGATTGTTTGTTTCCATATTGAACTTTGTCTTCAGCACAAAAAAGGTTCAATGCGCTTACATCTAGCACTGGCCTCCAACCTCCCGAGGCTCTTTGGGAACTACAAAGAGTCTGTTGTAGAATCCCCTGAGAACTGTCGAGAACTTCCTCTATTGCTCCCTTCTTGGTGAGTGCATTGACCTCTGCTGCTAAAGCCAAAGCTCTCTCTGATCCTGGAGAATATGCTGTTAAGCTGATTGGTGTATCGGGAGAGAGGAGGATCTAAAAATGTTATTGTTAGTATACAATAAGGTTTTGTACATATACCTGGCAGATATATACTTAGCTTTACGTCTCTGACGTCACGACAGAATTCAAAACTCGCGGCACACGCGACAGGTAGGTCAGGTGATCTACCTTACCCGCCGCTGGGTGGCGGATGTAAGAACCAATCTCCCTTTCCAGCCAGAATTTTTCCTTCCACCGGTCTCCTGAGGGGAGGCTGGGCGGGCCATCAATCGTATATCTGCCAGGTAAGTATGTACAAAACCTTATTGTATACTAACAATAACATTTTTGTACATGAACTTTCCTGTCAGATATATACTTAGCTGATTGACACCCTTGGTGGTGGAGGGAAAGAGACAGCAATATAAATATGGGAAAAAAGGGGAAAACAACACTAGTTGTAGGAGTAAAAACAACCTTGGTTCTTACCTGTTTAGGCAGAAGACTTCGTAGTTACTGTCCTATGAGTCTGCGTTGCCTTAAGAGCTTCAGCGAGGGCGTGACCTACAGCTGACAGACTCTTTGGGTCTATCAAAGGGATTTGGTTGTCCGCTTACTTGATAGAATCCGAGCAGGATCTGTCAACCGGGGTGGATTCGCCCACTTATATGACAGAACCTAAAACCACTATCATTGCAAGGAGCTCAAACATAACCGATCACCTAACCAATCTAATCATTGTTAGCACTACGAAATGAAAAACATGCCTACCCGCATGTTCTTTCAAACAACCAAAAACTTAACAACCTAACAAGGGGAAAAAATATATCTACTAAGGATATGTCTCAGCTCCCTGCCCCAGCACCGAATCCGCCGATACGTACGGGCCTAACCCGAAGCACTTTTTCATACGTAATTTTGACGTCTCTCAGATAGTGGTTTGCAAAGACTGAGTTGCAACGCCAGAATGTTGCCTTCATAATATTACTCAGGGATATGTTTTTGTTTTAAAGTCAATGACGTGGCAATAGCTCTTACCTCATGAGCTTTGACCTTAAGAACTTTGTATTGACTTTCCTCACATATCGCATGCGCTTCTTTCACCAGGCTTCTGATAAAGAAAGAAAGCGCATTCTTCGAAAGTGTCCTCCTTGGATCTCTTACAGAGCACCAAAGGTTGACATCATTGCCCTTAAGTTTTTTCTTTCTTTGTAGATAGAATTTCAAACTTCTTACTGGGCAAAGAGACCTCTCTGCTCCTCGCCTACTAATGCAGACAATCCTTGTACTTCAAAAGCTCCTAGGCCAAGGATTTGAGGGGTTCTCGTTCTTGGCTAAGAACGAAGGAAGGAACTGGAACAGATAGCTGCATCTCCTCTGAATCCCACATTTCCTTCTAGTGCATGGGAGTTCACTAACCCTCTTTGCGGAAGCCAATGCCATGAGGAAAATTGTCTTCTTCGTGAGGTCTCTAAACGATGCAGACTGAGGCGGTTTCGAACTTATTGGACCTCAGGTAACGTAGCACTACATCCAGATTTCCAACTCGGAACCCCTGGAGAAACCTTCTTGGATGTTTCAAACGATCTTATTAGATCATGAAGGTCTTATCTTCTGAAATGTTTAAGTTTCTGTGCCTAACACTGCAGATAGCATGCTACGATAGACCTTTAATGGTTGATACCGCCAATCCACTTTCTTCCCTAAGAAAAGTAGAAGTCTGCTATTTGGGTCACAGAGGTACTGGAAGAGGAAAAGTGATGGTTCCTACACCATCGCCGAAAGACGTCCCACTTCGATTGGTAGACTCTAAGGGTAGAAGGCCTTCTTGCTGCTGCGATAGCCGTTGCAACTCTTGCCGAAAAGCCTCTCGTTCTGACCAAACTTTTGACAGTCTGAAGCCAGTCAGATCTAGAGCGGGGAGGTTTTTTGTGATACCTCTCGAAGTGGGGTTGTCTGAGCAGATCGATCCTCTGTGGTAATGTTCTCGGAAGATCTACTAACCATTCCAGTACCTCTGTGAACCATACTTGTGCGGGCCAGAACGGGGCTACCAGCGGTCATCCTTGCTGCCTCCGATTCTGCAAATTTCTTTAGAGTCTCTCCCAGTATCTTGAATGGAGGAAAAGCATACGTGTCTAGACCCTTCCAATCTAGTAGGAACGCGTCTATCGACACTGCCCTCGGGTCCGATATCGGAGAGCAGTAGTTGGCTATCCTCGTATTCTTGGCTGTGGCGAAGAGGTCTATATGAGGTTTGCCCCAAAGCTTCCACAGGTCCTGGCAAACATCTTCGTGCAGAGTCCACTCTGCCGGCAGGACTTGATCTTTCCTGCTTAGGAGGTCTGCTCTGACGTTCTTTTCTCCCTGTACGAACCTGGTAAGGAGACAAATCTTCCTTTGTTCTGCCCAAAGCAGAAGTTCTTTTGCTGTCTCGTACAGGGAGAAAGAGTGAGTCCCCCCTTGCTTCCTGATGTAAGCCAGGGCCGTGTGTTGTCCGAGTTGATCTGAACTGTTGAAGCTAGGACGTGGGGCTCGAAAGCTTTCAAAGCTAGCCAAACCGCCATCAGCTCCTTCTTGTTGATGTGCCAGGTCACCTGTTCCTTGTTCCAGGTGCCTGACACTTCTCTTGAGCCAGCGTCGCTCCCCAACCTGTTTCCGAGGCGTCGGAATACAACACTTGGTTGGGGTTCGGAATGTGAAGGGACATCCCTTCTGCAAACTTGAGAGGGTTGGCCCACCAAGAGAGGTCCTTCTTGATTTCCCTTGAAATCTCGAAGGAGAACTCTAGGTTTTGTGAACGACACCTCCAGTTTCGATGGAGAAAGAACTGGAGAGGTCTGAGGTGCAACCTTCCTAGAGAAAGGAATTGCTCCAACGAGGAGAGTGTCCCCAACAAACTCATCCACTCCCTCGCTGTGCATACTTCTTTCTCTAGGAAGGCTTTGACTTTCTCTGACCCTCGGCCTATCCGTTCTGGAGACGGAAAAGAAAACCCGAAAATCCAGAGAAGCCATCCGAATCCCCAGATAGATACGATCTTGACTGGGGATCACCTGAGACTTTTGAAAGTTCACCAAAAGTCCCAGAGAACTTGCCATGAAAAGGGTCTTTTGTAGGTCCTCCAAACATCTTTCCTGAGACTTGGCTCTGATCAGCCAGTCGTCCAAGTAAAGGGACACTCTGACTCCCTCCAAATGTAGCCATCTTGCTACATTTTTCATTAGGCCTGTAAAGACCTGAGGGGCTGTTGAAAGGCCGAAGCACAAGGCCCTGAACTGGAATATCCTTCCTCCCATCATGAACCTGAGGTATTTCCTTGACGAAGGATGGATAGGCACATGGAAGTAAGCGTCCTGAAGATCTAGGGACACCATCCAGTCCCCTGGCCCGAAGGGCCGCCAACACTGAGATGTCGTCCTCCATGGCGAACTTCCTCTTTTTTTTTCTACAAAGAAATTCAGGGCGCTTACATCCAGAACCGGTCTCCATCCTCCTGAGGCTTTTGGAACTAGAAAAAGGCGGTTGTAAAAGCCCGCTGAGCAAGGGTCGTTCACTAGCTCTATAGCCTCTTTCTCGAACATTTGTTCCACTGCTTGTGTTAAAGCAAGGCTCATGATGGGATCCCTGTACCTGGCCACCAACTCCCTCGGAGTCGTTGTCAACGGTGGTCTTTCCGTAAAAGGAATCAGATATCCTTTCCTTATTATAGAGAGGACCAGTTGTCCGCTCCTCTCTTTGTCCAGGCTTCCGAGAATCTTAGAAGTCTGGCACCCTACTGGTGTTTGGCTGGACTACTTCCCTACTTTTTAGCTCTGACAGAGCGTGAGAAGGATCTACCTCTCTTGAAAGGTCTATTACCTCTCGATGTAGAGGCTCTAGAAGGGGGGCCCCCTCGAAAGGGCTCCTGTCTAGCTGGAGTCTCCTTCTTAGTCTTCGTCTGGAAGGAGGTCTTAGGCTTCCGTACCGACTGTGCGAGCATGTCCTGAGTCGCCTTCGCAGAGATAGATCCTGAGATGTCCTGGATTATCTTCTTTGGAAAAAGCAGAGGCGAGAGCTGCGAATACAGGAGAGAGGCTCTTTGGGCATGCGAAACAGACTTCGTCAGAAAAGAGCAGAAGACTGATCTCTTCTTAAGGATCCCTGCTCCAAAGAGGGAGGCTATTTCGCTCGATCCATCTCTAACTGCTTTGTCAATGCACGTTAGAACACTGTTTAGATCTTCTGGTCGAAATAGCATCCGGTTCTGAGTCTTCTTAGCCAAGACCCCCAAAGACCAGTCAAGGAAGTTGAAGCCACTTCCAAGACTCTAAACATTCCCTTCAGCAGGTGGTCAAGCTCGTTCATAGCCCAGGTCGTTTTAGCCGACAAAAGAGCCGAGCGTCGTGCTGCATCCACCAGAGAAGAGAAGTCCGCATCCGCCGATGAAGGAAGACCCAGACCTAAGGGTTCTCCAGACTCGTACCAAAACCCGAGTCTGCCCGTAAGCTTGGAAGGAGGGAAAGAAAACACAGTTTTCCCTTTCTCTTCCTTAGAAAGCAGCCAATCACCAACACCTCTCAAAGCCTTCTTCATTGAGATGGTTGGCTTCATCCTCACACAAGAGGAAACTTTCGTCTTCTTCGAAGTCGAGAATAAAGAGAGAGGAGACGGAGGAGCGACGGGAGTAAGGGAGTCTCCAAACTCTTGAAGAAGTAGATCTGTAAGGATCTGTAGGACGAAACTGGACGAGTCCTTCACCAAATCCTCTTTCTGAAGTTCAAACTTCATCCACTGAAGAACCCTCCGCTTCTTTACGAGTGCAGTTAGCCTTCTCTAAAGAAATGCGCCTGTCCAGAGAGTCTCTAGTAGTAGACTGGCGCCTATCAGGGGAAGCCAAAGTTTCTGGAGAGCTCCTCTCGAATGAGTCCTTCCTACTCTGATGAGTGCGTGCTCTTTGCTCCTTAATCCTACTCCTAGAATTCCGGGCTTCCAAGGGGGAGTGCCTGCTAGGAGAGGAGAGCCTACTATGCTCAAGGCGCTTCTCAAGATCCATGCGCCTGCTCAAAGGAGAGCGGCTGCCAGGCGAGCTGCGCCTACCATGAGGCGAACGCCTACTAGGCTCTTGGCGCCTACTTACAGGAGAGCGAAGGCCTGGAGAAGGTCGCTTACTAGGAGACCGGCGTCTACCATGCTCCACAAACTTCGCTCCCGACTTGTGTGTCTCTTCTAAAGGTAGTCTCCCAGAAGAGACATATCTTTCAGGTTCTACGCGCCTGTCCTGAATCGAGCGGCTAAAAGTAGAGCCGCGCTTATCAGGAGAAAAGCGCCTATCAGGAGAAAAGCGCCTATCCTCCGCACCACGCTTGGGAGCGGGAGAGCGTCTACTTGGGGAGTAGCGCCTACTAGGCTCAAGGCGCCTAACATAAGGCGAGATCCTGTCTCTTGACGAATCCATCAAAGAGTAGGCTCTCTTATCCGGAGAATGAAGGATCTTCGTAAAAGAGCGCGAGGACGAGGCTGTACGCCTGTCTTTAGACGAACGCCTACTAGTCGCTAGATCCCTTCCTACTGGAGAGATGTAGTCACCAGGAGAAAGCTTCTTGGGCGATTGACGCCTGGAAGACGACAAGCGCCTGCTGAGGGAAGAGCGCCTCCTTCCATCCGCTGATAAAGGAGAGAGAACCGACTCTGACTGAGACGGTAAGACAGGTGAAGGAATCCTAGACTTCTTGACAGGGAGAGAGACGTCTTTCCGACGCGTTCCTCCTGCCAAGGAGCCCGCCAGTGCCGAAATCTGCGCTTGCAGTCCCCGCAAGAATTCGAGCTGGAGATCTTGTAAAATCCTCCACCGGAGAAGAGGCTCGAAGCCTCTACTATGAGGCGAGAACTCCTGCTCCCTCCTGGGTTTCTTGATCTCTACTTCCGGCTCTTCTGGAAAAACTTCCTTCCGGGCTGGAAGGAAAGGAGCCAGGCGCCTTCCAGGCTCGCTCTCTTCAGCGGTCGTGAAGAATCCGAGGCGCTCCATTCCTCTTCTAGGTGAAGGTGAGGAAGACGAAGAGAAGCATTGGCGCAATACCTCCTTCTTCGCGCGAACAAGGGCAGCCTGGGTACGAGCATCAGGATCTACCGAGGGGACGTCTGATCGGTGGGAGTTCTCCCTAACCTTCCTGCGGCTTTTGACTTTCCTCCTCCACTGGGACTGGGAGTCTGGAAGAGGTCTAGGCCTGGAAGCATTAAGGAGCCGATCAGACGCCACCCTCCACTGCACTGGGGTCACTGCACAATTCACCTTCACTACTCTTACCTTGCAACGAACGAATCTTCTTTTCCATGCAGTAAGGATCGTGGCTCTCATGGTTGCCACTTCCGTAGTCGTATCCTTAGGTTCGATGCAGGGCGCAGGAGCTGAAACTGGAGAAGGTTCTAATGCTACAACAGGATTTTCTTCTACCTCGCTAATACGAGACTTACTAGAACTACCTAGAAGTAAGCCTTTCTCACCCTGATCTTTCTCTAACTTCCTCAAGTAGGAAGAAAGAGCCTTCCATTCACCCATCATCCAACTTCTCACACTCATTACACAGGTTATCAAAAGAACATTCTTTACCTCTAACATTTAAAGCAAACTGTGTGAGGATCTACCGTAGCTTTCGGTAGTCTCACCTTGCATTCATCCATAGCGCACACTCTAAACATAGAAGATTTCTTAACTCTAACTCAGACATCTCGAAATCAAAGAAAAATCCAAATCAATATCCAAAAACAATCCACAAATGCGTATTGCCAAGCCAACAAGATCAGGTACTTCACCGAAAGTCAGTCCAAATAAATCCACGGCAACAGAAATGAATAAAGCTGTCAGGAGGTAACAACCACAGGTGTAGTCGTCACCGGCGACAGAAAAATTCTGGCTGGAAAGGGAGATTGGTTCTTACATCCGCCACCCAGCGGCGGGTAAGGTAGATCACCTGACCTACCTGTCGCGTGTGCCGCGAGTTTTGAATTCGTCGTGACGTCAGGAGACGTAAAGCTAAGTATATATCTGACAGGAAAGTTCAGTGACAAAATGATATTGTTAAGATACAATAAAGTTTTGTACATACTTACCTGGCAGATATATACTTAGCTATAGACTCACGTCGTCCCCGACAGAAATTAGAATTTCGCGGCACACGCTGCAGGTAGGTCAGGTGATCTACCGCCCCTGCCGCTGGGTGGCAGGAGGGAAAATAGGAACGATTACCGTTCTAGAACCAGATTTTCTCTTCCACCTGTCTCCTGAGGGGAGGTTGGGTGGGCCATCAATCGTATATATCTGCCAGGTAAGTATGTTACAAAAAACTTTATTGTATCTTAACAATATCATTTTGTACATGGAACTTACCCAGCAGATATATACTTAGCTGATTGACACCCTTGGTGGTGGTGGGAAAGAGACAACTATTTACTGAATAGACAGGTAAACAACATACATTGTAGGTAATAAATAAATAAACCTTGGTTCCTACTTGATCAGGCGGAAGCCTCCATGGCTAATGCCTAGGAATCTGCTTCGCCTCAAGAGCCCTCAGCGAGGATGTGACCTATGGCTAAGAGTTCTTGTGGGTCTGTCGATGGGGTCTTATCCATTTACTCGACAGAGCCTCTTACATGACAATATGCCTATGCCTAGTGGCATAATTAAGGAGCACAACACCGTCCCGATCACCTGATCCTAACACGAGGGTTAGTGCTTAAGTTGAAAAGAGTTATCTCACAAACTCCTTTCAAACAACCCAAAGAAAAAACAACGGACGTTAAATAAAAATTAACATCATAGTTAAGGATCAGTATCTGCTCCCCTATCCCAGCAATGTATCCAGCAGTCAGACCGTATCAACCAAGAGAGAAGGATCCCTCGAAGGTTATCTTGACATCCTTCGGATAATGGGAAGTCAACACCAGAGTTGCATCTCCCGTATGTGACAGCTAATATGTCCTTATGACATATTGTTAGGAAAGAACAAGAATTCGGAAAAGCTCGCACTTCATGCGCTTTTAATTCTCAGCTGTTTGAAGGAATCATCAATGCACTTATCAAGTGCTTAGGAGATCACAATGTCTCAAAGAAGGCCGGGCGTTCTTTGATATAGATCTCTTCTGGGTGAAGCCTGGAGCCTGGCTAGCGCTTGGCAGGCGCCTAGCGCCTGTCTAGCGCCTCGCGCCTGGCTGGAGCCTTGCGCCTGAATGGCGCCTAGAGCCTGGCTGGAGCCTCGCGCCTAGATGGCGCCTTGCGCCTGGCTGGGCGCCTCGCGCCTGGCTGGTGCCTGTTGGCTCCTCCTTCCTGGCTAGCGCCTCGCGCCTGGCTGGAGCCTTGCGTCTGGCTGGTGCCTTGCGCCTGGAAGGCACCTGGAGCCTGGCAGAAGACTTCATGATTACTGTCTATGAGTCTGCATGCCTCAAGAGTTTCAGCGAGGTAGGGACCTATGACTGACAAACCCTTCTGGATCATGTCAATGGGGGCTAGCCCGCTTACACGACAGAGCCTTCTCGGATCGTGCCAATGGGGGCTGACCCACTTACATGGCGAGCCTACCTGTATCATATCAATGGGGACTAGCCCTCTTACATGACAGAGCTTTAGGTTTCTCTTTACTGGAAGGAGCCTTGCGTCTGGATGGATCCTCAATCCTGACTGGAGCCTAGCCTTGAAGGAGCCTGGCACCTGGATGGCGCCTGGCTGGCTTCTAGAGCCTGGCTGGCTCCTAGAGCCTGGCTGGCTCCTAGAGCCTGGCTGGCTCCTAGAGCCTGGTTGGCTCCTAGAGCCTGGCTGGCTCCTAGAGCCTGGCTGGCTCCTAGAGCCTGGCTGGCACCTCGCGCCTGGCTTGGCTCCTCCACACTTGCTGGAGCTTCGAGCTTGGAAGAGTCTCTAGGCTGTCTGGCGATGTCCACATCGGACACTCTTATATCTGTCCGAAAATGCGCCAGGTTGGAGGCCCGCTCCTTCTCAGTATCCGACCATGACAGAGTTCCGTGGAACTGTCCGCCTCTGGCGTTTTTGCGCCTGTATTGGCATTTGGCGCTTGGCTGGCGCTACATTGTCCGAGAGTCCTGAACAACCACATAGTTTATCAGGAGACTGGAGAAGGGTGGAAGAAATTCTTCCCCTTTGAGCTTTTGGCCCCTGGCCAGGGGAGAGTGATTTTCAGTCAGCTACACCCAGTAGGACGACAGGTATATCTAACACACGAGAGAGAAGAGTCTTCCTCCGAGGAGGATCCTTCGTGAACACTTCTTTTGCTAACGAGATCTCTTCTTACATGTTGATGAGGTTCCTCGTTGCAGAATCTTCCCTATCCTTGCCCGAAGGAAGGGAAGGAGTCTGGAAGTCGAAGGAGAGACTGAGCTGAAATTGGGCGGAACCCTGATTTCTAGCTCTTATTGTATCCTTCTGAATACCTTCTGAGAAGCATTTTGAGCCCTCATCGCACCCGGAAGACTCTGTAGGCAAACGTTTAAACCATATCTTCTTCTGTAGATGAAAATGTAAGTACCCTGCCTGGGCAACTAAACTTCTCTCTGAAAGCGTTGCGTCAGGAATAGAGGGATTTATTTCTTTTGCCCGACATACTATGCTGGCAAGAACCCATTGCCGAGTCTCCATTGAATCTGATGCGAGATTCCAATGCACAAAAAATTCACTTGTCTTCTTGGTCGTTTAGGGCTAAGAGAAACAAAGAATTCCTTCATAAACTTCCTCAAAGAAGTCAGATGAGGAGCAGTTCCATTTTGTCGGAACACGGAATCTGTGGCCACAAAAAAAAATCCCATTCGAAGTACATGATATCCTACTCTTGTCGTATTGCGGTATCGTATAAGATCCCGAAGATCTTAATCCTCTGTTATCTCTAATTCCCTTTGTAGAGACAGAGTATGGCCTTTAACTGCGTTCTTTGATAGCAGATATATACATAGGTGATTCTTCCCTCTGAAAGTGAAGAAAAAAAATCCTCGCTATGTGGTTCACAGAGGTATCGGAAGAGGACAGTTTCCTCTCATTCCCTAACACGATCTGCAGCAATTCTATGTCTTAGCCATGACTATTGTCATTTACCTTGAAAAAACCTCTCATTCATGTCCACTTCTGGTCAGTTCTGCACGCGGACAGATCCAGAGTGGAGAGGTTTTATAGGTCTATTTATAATAGATTCTGATAGAATATCCAGATACTCTTGGAAAAGGCCTTACGAAACATGCTGTGAGAAGAACGTGGACTTCTGTGAATCCAACCTCTCTAAGGCCAAAATGAGGCATACATCCTCTCTTCCTTTGACGCCCAATTATCTTAATATCTGTTAAGAATTTATAACTAGGGAAAAAAGGCTAAAGTGTTTATTCCCCTTCTTTAAATTTAAAGATGTCTTATATTGCTACCTCTCTTGGTTCGAGGAAAAAGAAGCAGTCTAAAGGAAGCCTGTTCGTCTTCTACCTTACAGAGATCTATGAAGAAGACTTTCCGCAGGTTCTCACAACTCTTTTCAATAAATGTTAGACATACGTTAACAGTTATTATCTTCGATCGAGAAGGTTCTCACGGACATGCAAAATCTTGCATCGAACCTCTTAAGGATCGTTACGTTCCGTGTCTGTTCCAAATAGGTTCTCTTTTGTTAACGCGAACGGGGCGAAAAAAAGAGATTCTCGATGCTCTTTGCGATATGAGAGAGTCGTGGAATTGGCCTAAGTGATTAAAATAAATCATTTCATCATTCCTTGTAAGCGACCCCTTTTCGATTAAATGGGTAACGAAATCAGGAACGAATCTTGCCGTTACCGAGCCTGCTGTCCGAGAGGCTACTGGACTCTTAGGTTAATAACTCGCTAAAACGAGAAAATATCTTGGATGGTGCTTCTGGCACAATTTGCGCCAGCCTGGCGCTTCCTTCTAGTTCTTTTTAGGTTATGGTGCCATAACATCTATGCCTTTATGGTACCTGCATCCTTCACATGTTAATTCCGTCCTTGTGGGAAAAAAACTTTTATATACGTAGTAAGTCCTTCCATTCAGGGAAACAACTCCTGCCACTAGATGTTTCCCATCCGACTCACCACTTCTCTTGAGCAATATCCGAATTTAAAAAGGTTGTGTGCGTTTCTCGAAGGATAGAGAATTATATATATCGCGCGCTGCCGTATTAGAATCCTTTATAATACTGTCACATTGTGGTAAACAGCATTAATCTAGGAAACCTTTGTAAGGATACTAGGAATTCTGTAGTTAACCTCGGTATGTGCATAAGACTTGACCATACCGTAGTCTTAAAGTGAATTCTCTACTACATTCATCTTCTCACTAAGCATGTACTCTAATAAGCCATGCTTTCGTAAGCATGAGAGCATTATACAATATAGAGTTTCGCTGCGTTAGAATCCTTTAAAAATGTTACCTACGGTAAACAGCATTGAAATGTAATATCTTTCTTATTGAAAGCTTCTTAGCAAAAGGCAGACAATATTTTATTTATGTTTGCTTAACTATCCCCTCAATCGAGGCTAAAACCACGATTGTAGGGGAGAGACACGGTTATTCATTCCATCCCGCAGGAGAGAGACATGTTACCGACCACTCATGACCGACACCTACATGATACTGCGTTGGTGTCTAAGCGATAGCAGTCTCGTTAGCCGACTGGCCTTACTCTTCCAGAGTTGCCAGCTACTCCATTTAATAAAGGAATCTTATAACATTATTATCGAACTTCAGGAAGTTCTTATAATGCATATCTAAGCGAAACAAGACTTCGATAAATCTAGAAGCTAAGTAGGTGTTGTCTTAACAATCCCTTTAAGCGTAGTCCTTCCTAGGAAATTCCTGGAAGGATACTGGTAATGAGTTGCTCAGCAAAGAAGTACTACGGTATGTGCTTATGATTTGCCGTATCGTATTCTCATACAGCAGATACTCTACTACCTTCTTTCCCTGCCGAGGCAGATAGAGAAAGGATATTCTGGCGCCTGGATCCTTGCACCTAGCGCCTGGAATGTTCCGCACGCTAGAAAGGAGACTCGCTCCTGGAACGTTCCGCTTGCGTGGAAGGATTCCCGTGCGCCCTGACAGTTCCGAGCGCCTACTAGACCCCTTTTAGAAAGAGCCTCTTGCCCGGAAACGTTCAATGGAAGGATCGTTCTGATTGCCACTCTACTGTAAGGCTCCTTGCTCTAGCCGTCTGTTTTTCTGGCGCAATTTGCGCCAGGCTGGCGCTTCTCGTCTCTTTGAAGGCGCCTTGCGCCAAGAAAAATTTTCTAGAACGCGGCTCGCGTTTGGTTGTAGGAACGCGGCTCGCGCTAGTCTGTTAGCTGGAACGCGCCTCGCTGCTGGCTATGGGACGTACCTCACGCTAGCTTGCTGGAACGCGGTTCTTCCTGGCAGCGGCTGGCTCTTGCTCAGTGTTCTCTTAGTTTTCAGAGAACGCGCTAGATCACTCCAAACATACATTCTTCGTCTTTTCGGATGTAAGATGAAGAGACGCACTTTTTTAAGGATGCCTTATCAATGGCTATCCTTGGCAGTCTGGGACGTTCTACAGAACCTGCCGAGGGACGCCTGACCAGTGGGGGTTCTCCCTAACCTTCCTGCGGCTGTCGACTTTCCTCCTCCACTGGTCCTGGGAGTTTGGAAGAGGTCTAGGCCTGGAAACGCTACGGAGCCGATCAGACGCACCCTCCACTGCACTGGGAACACTATATTCACTTCTTACCTTTTTAGAGCTCGCCTTTTGAGCTCCATCCATTTATCTCAAATTTGCACATATGAATTTGTAGATTCTGTGGAGTAAGAAGGTGATGAGGATGCAACAACTACTAGAATTGTCAATACTCTAACTGCTCGTAGTACGAGAGCTCTTAAAGCTTCTAAAGGAAGCATATCTAGTTATATGCTTTCTGACTTCCTAAGTAGGAAGTTAGATCTTATATTTCCTTCATCAAGTTCTAACACTTATACACGTATTAGTGAAAAAAAAAAAATCAATATTTCCCTTATTGCAAAATATAAGTGTCTACCGAAAAATTCGGTAGTTTCACGTAATATATTCTTCGAAATTTCGAAGCCAAATTCATTAAAAAGTTAATAAAAGCGTATGCCAAACCAAAGACCCAGTACTTCCCTGCAAAAGACAGCCCAGAAGGTCGATGGCGATGAAAAAACGAAAATCAAGTCAGGAGGTAGCAACAACGTATGTTGACACTACCGCGACAGAGAAAATCTGGTTTCTAGAACGGTAATCGTTTTTTTTCCTATTCCCTGCCACCCAGCGGCAGGGCGTAGATCACCTGACCTACCTGCAGCGTGTGCCCGAAATTCGAATTTCTGTCGGGGACGACGGAGTCTATAGCTAAGTATATATCTGCTGGGTAAGTTCCATGTACAAAAAACAACAGGAATCGAGTATCCCTCTCGAAGAACTTGAACTACCCATTGCTCTGCACCTCTTCGACTCCATTCTTCCCAAAACAGATGGAGTCTTGCCCCTACTTGCAACGTGAAGGAACGGCTTCTCACTTGTCCGAAGGTTTGGGGGGTGGGAGGCTGTTTCTTTGAGGACTTGTACTGTGTACGCAAATTAGTCCTGGGTCGTTGCCACTTAGGTTTACTCCCTCGAAAGGGATGCTTCTGAAGAGGAGAAGACTTAGCTCCTGTCGGAGTAGGCTCTTTCGGACGTCTGGAAGACTGAGAAGGAGATCATTAGTAGATTTCTTTCTAAATCCGATAGAATTTGTTGAATGGTTTTCTTCAGGGAAAAGATGAGATTTACAGAGAGGAGCAAACATGAGAGCCGACTTCTGGTTATTAGTGACTCCTTTAGACACGAAAGAACACCACCTTTCTCTCTTCTTCATCACTCCCATTGTGAAAAGGGCTGCTAATTCTCCTGAACCATCTCTAACAGCCTTATCCGCACAGGACAGAACTCCTAACCAGTCTGTGGCAAAATCTTCTTCTAAAGACTGACAGTCTTCAATCTTGCGAGCTAAAGAGGCAATAGTCCCAGTCTAAAAAACTAAATACCTCAAATACTTTAAAAATATTCTTCACCAAATGGTCCAGCTCTGAAGAAGAAAACAAAATTTTAGCTGACGAAAAGCTGCTCTTCGGTGTGAGTCCACTAAACCGGAGAAGTCTCCCTGGGAGGAGGCAGACACTCCCAAAGAAGGAACTTCTCCAGTTGCGTAGAAGCGATACGCTTTACTCTGAAGCTTAGAAGGTGGGAAAGCAAACGAAGCCTTACCTGTTTTCCCTCTTCTTACAAAGCCACTCTGTTGACTCCTTAAGGGCCTGCTTAGAGGACTGAGAAAGAACCAGTTTAGGTAGACACGAATACGCTGTCTTCCTATCTTTAACGAACATTGAAGGCGGTGAAGACGGAGAAGCAGGTTCAAAGTAATCTGGATAAGTGGACAGGAAAAATTTAAGAAGACTCGAATAAGCCGACGAATCCTTGTCATCTTGATCCAAAGCTTCCTCTTCAGACTGCACGGAAAGCAGAGTCGAAATCAGGCTTATGTTCTACCCCGGTGGAGGATTTCAACAAACTCATAAGATCCTGGAAATGCTTCTTAAATGGAGCTAAGGTAGAATCGTCTAACACTGTAGAAGTCGATGGTCTTTCAGTCGAAGAACGATTCTTTCTAACAGGTGAAGTCTCCGCACCACGAGTCGACACAGGCGAACAACCAGTCGAAAAATTCCTATCGACTCACGGCGAGGGGAGTCGAACAAAGACGAGCGAATACGCTTCTCTGGACAGTAATACGGAGTCGAACGAGGCGACCGAGCCGAAACTGCGACCGAGACTCGCTTGGGAGAGTCGAGCGATCGTGAATTATCACAAAGTTTAGTCAGAGAGCCATTGCTTTTAGCAGAAAAAATGCGACTGCGGAGGAGATTCACTAAATATCACATCCGGAGCAAAACTACACGAAGGTTGAGGACTCCAATGCCTCTTAGACTTCTTAACAGGAGTCGGTGACGAATCACCCGCAAGAATCGAATGTCTTTTTAACGGTCGAGACACCAAATCACCTCGCCTTTTGCGCATGGCGATTGCACTTCCGAATCAGAAGACAGACGAGAATCACAAACACTAACACCTTTCCACATCTTTTTGGACGACACCCGCGAGTCGACGGAGTCGACGGCTGACCGTGGGCAAACTCCCCCAGACTCCTTCCGACTCCGGTATGTCTTCTCCCGGTTGCGGGGGAGGGGGACAGTGACCTTCGTCTGGGAGTCGAGGGGGTACGGACAACCGCCTCCTCAGGCGCAACATTAACACTTTGCACTGCACTAGATTTCACTGTACTATACTACGAAAGCTTTAAAATTTTAAAAGACATTCCTAACTTCATAACTGATTCAGCTAACACTTCGAACTTTTTATCCATCTTAGACTCAAGCAAGGCAATGGTGTTGGGTTCGGAAACATGGGCAACTTGAACAGGGGTAATCAAAGGAGAAGTAGGAGGGAACTATTAATTGGAGAAAATATTCTCTAATAAAGGAGAGGCAAGAGAAGACTTATTTGTCTCCGAAGGAACAGGAGTAGTTTCTAACCTATTCTTACTACTAGCCCTAAGAGCTGCCTTCCTCTTCCTATCTTTCTCATTTTCTCAGCATGCGATCTAACCGCCTTACCATCCCTGTTCATCCAATTCTTACATTCATCACATGTCATCCATACCATTACAATTTTGTCCTCTGCATTTAGTGCACTTAGAGTGCGGATCGTGACATAACTAGCTAATCTTGTTTTGCAGCCAGCGCTGCAAAACCTTACAGCAGTGAACTAGAATCTGACATAATTAGCAATAATGACAAAAATGAATAGAGATAGCTAACTGGCAAGAAAAAACCAAAAACTTGTACATCACCAAACAAAAACCAAAATCCAAAAATGGCGACGCAGGAGACTGCAGCGAAAATCTCACAGGTGTTACCCCGTGAGCGGCAGAAACGAAAATTGACGGTAGAAGGCTAGCAGTACCCAGGGTTCCCGGATGTGGGCGGGTCTTGTATCACCTATACTTAAGATAGCAACGCCGCTGGCGCCAACAATTTGAATTTCGACTGCCGTAGTAAGAAGCTATAAGCTATGTAACTGTTCGGTAAGTCACTTATGTGAAATTGTCATATCGATATGAGACCAACACTTCTCATTGAACACCGACTATGAAATGCAGTGGAAATATAAATGCTTCTATACATACAGTAAAGCACTACATGACAAGTTGATTGCAGATTAAATATACATATCTATGATATTAAAATTATAAATTTGACATTAAAATGATATTATCAGCAAATACAATATAATGAGGGTTGTAACAATAAACTACCAATTACAAGCTGAAAGGAACACACATCTGAATTTCCCCTTATTATACAAGTACTTTCTTGCCACTGAATAAATAGGCACAGGGTTTAAGTTCAATATGTGAATGCATAACATATAATGGAGTCTATAGCCAAAACCAGAATCTCACTGTTCTGTCCATACCATCAAACAAACTTTTAAGCAAGTCAAATAAAAGTTTACCCAGTTAACCAGACTTAGTCTATATTCCAAACCTGGACCAAGACAAATGCAAATATAATTTAACATACCTCAGTCTGATTTTGGTTACCCCATGCCATTGCAGTAATTTCATGCTGACGGTCAAGTGATTTGAGACTGTGGACATTTTTGTGGATAACAGCATCCTGATTTAAATTAATACCTGTAATAAAATTGGATATTAAACTAGGAGAAAACCAAAGGAGTAAGTAATCTTAAGTAATACAATGACTTTAATGTTTAAAAATAAATAGTATTTCAAAGATACAAAACATTGCATTACTAATCATTAAACTATATTAGTGTTCAATGTGCTAACAAAGGAACAGAATTCAAATTAGTCCAATATAACTAAAATTAGGCTACTACTCTAAAGGTGCAAAAAGCTACTGCAAAAAATTCTTCCTTCAAACCTATCATTTCAATGATTTAGTAAGAGCCAAGTGCATATGGCTAGGTCAAGTTAAATGTAGGTTGTATTTAACTTTTGTGCTCTCCCCCAAAACCAAAAAACATGCTTTCACACTCTTGTCTCTTGTTAGCAGGGAACCAGTATCTTTAAAGGTAATTTTTTTTTTTTTTTTATTAAAACAAACAGAAATGTTCAAAGCACATGTTAAAATAATTAAAAAATCATATTTTAAACAAGATATTGCCATTATTATAAAAAGTAACACTCTCCCTTATATATCAATATGCCAATTTTTAAAAGTTCAACTTCAGTATAGGGGTAATAGTCATGCTGAGGGCCATCACTTACAGGCAGTCCCCCAATTAAACGGCGAGCAACGGTACAGAAAATTTTTATCGGAAAGTCAATATACTTATGGTAATGATGGCATTTACCATGGCGCAAAAGCCGATAAACCATTAATTGGTGTAAAAAATCTGGTTAACAATGTTGTTATCCCAGTGCCGTAAAACCAAAATGCTGTTAACCGATGCTGCAGGAAATCAGGGACTGCCTTTACTTGGGATGGGTTGTTTTTTCTAGGGGAAGAGGGGAATCCTCCTCAGGTAAAGGAATGATGTCCGAGGTTAGGTTACAGTGCACAGGTTTTGTTAGGTTTCATTCCATCTACTTTGGTTCCCAGAATAGCTTACAGATGGTATTTAAATTATATATTCTACCAGTTAGCTTGCAAGCAGTCTGTCTGGAATCAATTCAAAATTTTGTAAAACTGAAGACCACTGCCACTGCCTGGTTCCCGCCATTGCGCACCAATAAAACATTTATCAATAACATTTGCCAATTTTGCTTAAGATTATCTTTATATTTAAGCCTTTTGTCTGTGCTCATGGAACCAGTCGTGAATGGCGACAAAAACAAACCATCCAACTTACTGACTTAGGGCAACCCCTAGTGAATTCCTAACCTGACTTAGGGCAACCCTCACTGGAGTCCCCAACGCAAGTAACACTGAACATCAGGAACATGGGCTTAAGCTCCTGCTCGGAGGTAGAATTAGCCTAAGTAGAGCCTGCTCTAGTCTTTCTCAAGGCTACCTGTGTTTATGTTACCTGAAGTCTTTTTTGGGAGCGGGTGAATATCTGCAGATTGCCGATTTTCAAAGAAAAGAAATATCCACAGACCGGGGATTTCAAGGGGAAAAGTTTGTTAATGTGAGCTGTCAGTAAGAATGTGGCAGAACGGCACTTCGTGCCTTATCAGCATACTTAAATGTTCTTGGCAAGCTCGTTTGTTCTGGAAGGAAGTATTGTTTCTCTGCGCATGCTAGCCTCAACATTAAGACCAACTGGGAACTCAGAAAAAGCCACATTCCAACGAAAAAATTGTCAGATGGTAAATTGGCATAATATGATCAGGTAAGTGACTTTTTGGGTAGATTTTGCCATGCTGAACAACTTTTATTCTATGTGATTTGTCATTTGGAGTCATATTTTAAGAGCTATAACTGCTTACAACGGGTATACAAACTACCCCTTTTTTGTTTGTGTTTTTACTATTTGCACTACCCCCAGGAGCTGGTATACTAGGTATACACAACACCCATACGATGTTAGATGTAGCCTATACTGGTAGGGTAAAATACCAAACGGCCACCTCTACTGTACTAGTGCGAGTAGATCTATATTACTATTCCGCGGCAGCCTATACTATGGCAGTTGCTGTTTTTCTATGCAATTTTACCTCCTGAACAAGAAATTAAAGTAATAGGGTAAACAACCGCAGACGATCCATCGTCATTGCGCTGGCCAGGCCTTATTCACTCAATATTTAATTGGTGCAACAAGAATACAATTACAACTTTAAGCATACCATTCAAAAGACTGAAGTTTCCTCAGCATAACGTGATATATGAAAGCCCCATACGAACTAAAATAAGCATGTGACGCTCTTCGTAAAATATGTTTTCAAGGCAGTTTTGAAATCTAATATGGCGGCAATCGTGTGGCTGGCCAATCTAACCACAGACAATCCACCATCCTTCCCAGCACTCATTTGAACAATGTTCGCGTATATATGCAACGTTTATTGATCTTACTCAAGATTGCAGTTGTAATCAGCACAATAAAAACATTTTGTTGCCTATATTAGTGAAAGTATGAAACTTTTTATTCCCGGGGTCACGGTTTGAACTGAATTCATTTTTACCTTGTAATCGGTGGTTTTATCCTTACTACCATCACAACTGAAACTCCAGAGTGCTTACTTGATTGTAATTATACACATTTTGGTCTTAATTTACTCCACATTGCACTTGAACCACGTTGCTGTTCCTGATTCCTAAGCACTCACTCCGCAAACACAGTTACGAGCAGCAGACGACTACACTCTTTATAGGTGCAAAGCTTTATTCCCTTAATTGTTTACTTTATTCATTATTTACTTTAACTTTTACCGGCAGTCCCGGGTTACGACGGGGGTTCCGTTCTTGAGACGCGTTGTAAGCCGAAAATCGTCGTAAGGCAGAACATTGTCAAAAATCCTAAGAAATATGATATTGTTATGATACAATAAAGTTTGTTCATACTTACCTGGCAGATATATATATAGCTGTATTTTCTGAAGTCCGACAGAATTTTAAAAACTTCCGACACACGCAGTGGTCGGCCAGGTGGTTAGTTACCCATTCCGCCGCTGGGTTAGGCGGGTATCAGGAACCATTCCCATTTTCTAGTTCATAATTTTTGTATTTCCACTGTCCCCATGAGGGGAGGTGGGTGGGTACTTGATTATATATATCTCCAGGTAAGTATGAAACAAAACTTTATTGTATCATAACAATATCATTTTGTTCATGAAACTTACCTGTCAGATATATATACTATAGCTGAATCCCACCTTTGGAGGTGGGAAGGGACAGAATAGAAGGATTTTGGGAAACAAATGCATGCAGATGATTTACATCTTGGTTCCACCTGTTAGCATAGCTGGCTTCGTGGTTACTGCCACGTAAGTCTGCTTGTGCTACTAGAGTTCCCAGCGAGGTAGAGACCTATATAGCTGGTGCACTCCAGATGATCTGTCAACAGGGGCGAGACCACGACGTGATTAGACCATATTGACCATACCATGAGGGCTAAGAAGTAAAATAAATATATATATATATAAATATGTTATTGTTAGTATACAATAAGGTTTTGTACATACTTACCTGGCAGATATATACTTAGCTTTACGTCTCTGACGTCACGACAGAATTCAAAACTCGCGGCACACGCGACAGGTAGGTCAGGTGATCTACCTTACCCCGACGCTGGGTGGCGGATGTAAGAACCAATCTCCCTTTCCAGCCAGAATTTTTCCTTCCACCGGTCTCCTGAGGGGAGGCTGGGCGGGCCATCAATCGTATATATCTGCCAGGTAAGTATGTACAAAACCTTATTGTATACTAACAATAACATTTTGTACATGAACTTTCCTGTCAGATATATACTTAGCTGATTGACACCCTTGGTGGAGGAAAGAGACAGCAATATATATGGAGGGGAAAACAACACTAGTTGTAGGATGTAAAAACAAACCTTGGTTCTTACCTGTTTAGGCAGAAGACTTCGTAGTTACTGTCTATGAGTCTGCGTTGCCTTTAAGAGCTCAGCGAGGGCGTGACCTACAGCTGACAGACTCTTTGGTCTATCAAAGGGATTTGGTTGTCCGCTTACTTGATAGAATCCGAGCAGGATCTGTCAACGGGGATTCGCCCACTTATATGACAGAACCTAACCACTATCATTGCAAGGAGAACTCAAACATACACCGATCACCTAACCAATCTAATCATTGTTAGCACTACGAAATGAAAAACATGCCTACCCGCATGTTCTTTCAAACAACCAAAAACTTACAACCTAACAAGGGGAAAAAATATATACTACTAAGGATATGTCTCAGCTCCCTGCCCCAGCACCGAATCCGCCGATACGTACGGGCCTAACCCAGAAGCACTTTTCGTACGTAATTTTGACGTCTCTCAGATAGTGGTTTTGCAAAGACTGAGTTGCAACGCCAGAATGTTGCCTTCATAATATTACTCAGGGATATGTTTTTGTTAAAAGTCAACGACGTGGCAATAGCTCTTACCTCATGAGCTTTGACCTTAAGAACTTTGTATTGACTTTCCTCACATATCGCATGCGCTTCTTTTACCAGGCTTCTGATAAAGAAAGAAAGCGCATTCTTCGAAAGTGTCCTCTTTGGATCTCTTACAGAGCACAAAGGTTGACATCATTGCCCTTAAGTTTTTTTCTTTCTCGTAGATAGAATTTCAAACTTCTTACTGGGCAAAGAGACCTCTCTGCTTTCCTCGCCTACTAATGCAGACAATCCTTGTACTTCAAAGCTCCTAGGCCAAGGATTTGAGGGTTCTCGTTCTTGGCTAAGAACGAAGGAAGGAATGAACAGATAGCTGCATCTCCTCTGAATCCCACATTTCCTTCTAGTGCATGGAGTTCACTAACCCTTTTTGCGGAAGCCAATGCCATGAGGAAAATTGTCTTCTTCGTGAGGTCTCTAACGATGCAGACTGAGGCGGTTCAAACTTATTGGACCTCAGTAACGTAGCACTACGTCCAGATTCCAACTCGGAACCCCTGGAGAAACCTTCTTGGATGTTTCGAACGATCTTATAAGATCATGAAGGTCCTTATCTTCTGAAATGTTTAAGTTTCTGTGCCTAAACACTGCAGATAGCATGCTACGATAGCCTTTAATGGTTGATACCGCCAATCCACTTTCTTCCCTAAGGAAAAGTAAGAAGTCTGCTATTTGTGTCACAGAGGTACTGGAAGAGGAAAAGTGATGGTTCCTACACCATCGCCGAAAGACGTCCCACTTCGATTGGTAGACTCTAAGGGTAGAAGGCCTTCTTGCTGCTGCGATAGCCGTTGCAACTCTTGCCCGAAAAGCCTCTTGTTCTGACCAAACTTTTGACAGTCTGAAGCCAGTCAGATCTAGAGCGGGGAGGTTTGTGATACCTCTCGAAGTGGGGTTGTCTGAGCAGATCGATCCTCTGTGGTAATGTTCTCGGAAGATCTACTAACCATTCCAGTACCTCTGTGAACCATACTTGTGCGGGCCAGAACGGGGCTACCAGCGTCATCCTTGCTGCCTCCGATTCTGCAAATTTCTTTAGTCTCTCTCCCAGTATCTTGAATGGAGGAAAAGCATACGTGTCTAGACCCTTCCAATCTAGTAGGAACGCGTCTATCGACACTATGCCCTCGGGTTCTGATATCGGAGAGCAGTAGTTGGCTATCCTCATATTCTTGGCTGTGGCGAAGAGGTCTATATGAGGTTTGCCCCAAAGCTTCCACAGGTCCTGGCAAACATCTTCGTGCAGAAGTCCACTCTGCCGGCAGGACTTGACTTTTCCTGCTTAGGAGGTCTGCTCTGACGTTCTTTTCTCCCTGTACGAACCTGGTAAGGAGACAAATCTTCCTTTTTTCTGCCCAAAGCAGAAGTTCTTTTACTGTCTCGTACAGGGAGAAAGAGTGAGTCCCCCCTTGCTTTCTGATGTAAGCCAGTGCCGTGGTGTTGTCCGAGTTGATCTGAACTGTTGAAGCTAGGACGTGGGGCTCGAAAGCTTTCAAAGCTAGCCAAACCGCCATCAGCTCCTTCTTGTTGATGTGCCAGATCACCCTGTTCCTTGTTCCAGGTGCCTGACACTTCTCTCGAGCCGAGCGTCGCTCCCCAACCTGTTTCCGAGGCGTCGGAATCAACACTTGGTTGGGGTTCGGAATGTGAAGGGACATCCCTTCTGCAAACTTGAGAGGGTTGGCCCACCAAGAGAGGTCCTTCTTGATTTCCTTTGAAATCTCGAAGGAGAACTCTAGGTTTTGTGAACGACACCTCCAGTTTCGATGGAGAAAGAACTGGAGAGGTCTGAGGTGCAACCTTCCTAGAGAAAGGAATTGCTCCCACAAGGAGAGTGTCCCCAACAAACTCATCCACTCCCTCGCTGTGCATACTTCTTTCTCTAGGAAGGCTTTGACTTTCTCTGACCCTCGGGCTATCCGTTCTGGAGAAGGAAAAGCCCGAAAATCCAGAGAAGCCATCCGAATCCCAGATAGATACGATCTTGACTGGGGATCAAACTGCGACTTTTGAAAGTTCACCAAAAGTCCCAGAGAACTTGCCATGAAAAGGGTCTTTTGTAGGTCCTCCAAACATCTTTCCTGAGACTTGGCTCTGATCAGCCAGTCGTCCAAGTAAAGGGACACTCTGACTCCCTCCAAATGTAGCCATTTTGCTTGCTCTTTTTCATTAGGCCTGTAAAGACCTGAGGGGCTGTTGAAAGGCCGAAGCACAAGGCCCTGAACTGGAATATCCTTCCTCCCATCATGAACCTGAGGTATTTCCTTGACGAAGGATGGATAGGCACATGGAAGTAAGCGTCCTGAAGATCTAGGGACACCATCCAGTCCCCTGGCCGAAGGGCCGCCAACACTGAGGATGTCGTCTCCATGGCGAACTTCCTCTTTTCTACAAAGAAATTCAGGGCGCTTACATCCAGAACCGGTCCTCCATCCTCCTGAGGCTTTTGGAACTAGAAAAAGGCGGTTGTAAAAGCCCGCTGAGCAAGGGTCGCTCACTAGCTCTATAGCCTCTTTCTCGAACATTTGTTCCACTGCTTGTGTTAAAGCAAGGCTCATGATGGGATCCCTGTACCTGGCTACCAACTCCCTCGGAGTCGTTGTCAACGGTGGTCTTTCGTAAAAGGAATCAGATATCCTTTCCTTATTATAGAGAGGGACCAGTTGTCCGCTCCTCTCTTTGTCCAGGCTTCCGAGAATCTTAGAAGTCTGGCACCTACTGGTGTTTGGAGGACTACTTCCCTACTTCTTAGCTCTGACAGAGCGTGAGAAGGATCTGACCTCTCTTGAAAGGTCTATTACCTCTCGAGGTAGAGGCTCTAGAAGGGGGGCCCCCTCGAAAGGGCTCCTGTCTAGCTGGAGTCTCCTTCTTAGTCTTCGTCTGGAAGGAGGTCTTAGGCTTCCGTGCCGACTGTGCGAGCATGTCCTGAGTCGCCTTCGCAGAGATAGATCCTGAGATGTCCTGGATTATCTTCTTTGGAAAAAGCAGAGGCGAGAGCTGCGAATACAGGAGAGAGGCTCTTTGGGCATGCGAAACAGACTTCGTCAGAAAAGAGCAGAAGACTGATCTCTTCTTAAGGATCCCTGCTCCAAAGAGGGAGGCTATTTCGCTCGATCCATCTCTAACTGCTTTGTCAATGCACGTTAGAACACTGTTTAGATCTTCTGGCGAAATAGCATCCGGGTTCTGAGTCTTCTTAGCCAAGACCCCCAAAGACCAGTCAAGGAAGTTGAAGACTTCCAAGACTCTAAACATTCCCTTCAGCAGGTGGTCAAGCTCGTTCATAGCCCAGGTCGTTTTAGCCGACAAAAGAGCCGAGCGTCGTGCTGCATCCACCAGAGAAGAGAAGTCCGCATCCGCCGATGAAGGAAGACCCAGACCTAAGGGTTCTCCAGACTCGTACCAAAATCCGAGTCTGCCCGTAAGCTTGGAAGGAGGGAAAGAAAAACACAGTTTCCCTTTCTCTTCCTTAGAAAGCAGCCAATCACCAACACCTCTCAAAGCCTTCTTCATTGAGATGGTTGGCTTCATCCTCACACAAGAGGAAACTTTCGTCTTCTTCGAAGTCGAGAATAAAGAGAGAGGAGACGGAGGAGCGACGGGAGTAAGGGAGTCTCCAAACTCTTGAAGAAGTAGATCTGTAAGGATCTTGTAGGACGAAACTGACGAGTCCTTCACCAAATCCTCTTCTGAAGGTTCAACTTCATCCACTGAAGAACGCTCCGCTTCTTTACGAGTGCAGTTATCCTTCTCTAAAGAAATGCGCCTGTCCAGAGAGTGTCTAGTAGTAGACTGGCGCCTATCAGGGGAAGCCAAAGTTTCTGGAGAGCTCCTCTCGAATGAGTCCTTCCTACTCTGATGAGTGCGTGCTCTTTGCTCCTGGATCCTACTCCTAGAATTCCGGGCTTCCAAGGGGGAGCGCCTGCTAGGAGAGGAGAGCCTACTATGCTCAAGGCGCTTCTCAGGATCCATGCGCCTGTTCAAAGGAGAGCGGCTGCCAGGAGAGCTGCGCCTACCATGAGGCGAACGCCTACTAGGCTCTTGGCGCCTAGGAGACCGGCGTCTACCATGCTCCACAAACTTCGCTCCCTACCGTTGTGTGTCTCTTCAAAAGGTAGTCTCCCAGAAGAGACATATCTTTCAGGCTCTACGCGCCTGTCCTGAATCGAGCGGCTAAAAGTAGAGCCGCGCTTATCAGGAGAAAAGCGCCTAACAACCTCCGCACCACGCTTGGGAGCGGGAGAGCGTCTACTTGGGAAGGTATAGCGCCTACTAGGCTCAAGGCGCCTAACATAAGGCGAGATCCTGTCTCTTGACAAATCCATCAAAGAGTAGGCTCTCTTATCCGGAGAATGAAGGATCTTCGTAAAAGAGCGCGAGGACTAGGGCTGTAAGCCTGTCTTTAGACGAACCGCCTACTAGTCGCTAGATCCCTTCTTACTGGAGAGATGTAGCCACTAGGAGAAAGCTTCTTGGGCGATTGACGCCTGGAAGACGACAAGCGCCCTGCTGAGGGAAGAGCGCCTCCTTCCATCCGCTGATAAAGGAGAGAGAACCGACTCTGACTGAGACGGTAAAAAGACAGGTGAAGGAATCCTAGACTTCTTGATCGGGAGAGAGACGTCTTTCCGACGCGTTCCTCCTGCCAAGGAGCCCGCCAGTGCCGAAATCTGCGCTTGCAGTCCCGCAAGAATTCGAGCTGGAGATCTAGTAAAAAAATCCTCCCCACCGGAGAAGAGCTCGAAGCCTACCATGAGGCGAGAAATCCTGCTCCCTCCTGGGTTTTTCTTGATCTCTACTTCCGGCTCTTCTGGAAAAACTTCCGGGCTGGAAGGAAAGGAGCCAGGCGCCTTCCAGGCTCTCTTCAGTGGTCGTGAAGAATCCGAGGCGCTCCATCCTCTTCTAGGAGAAGGTGAGGAAGACGAAGAGAAGCATTGGCGCAATACCTCCTTCTTCTCGCGAACAAGGGCAGCCTGGGTACGAGCATCAGGATCTACCGAGGGGACGCCTGATCGGTGGGAGTTCTCCTAACCTTCCTGCGGCTTTTTGACTTTCCTCCTCCACTGGGACTGGGAGTCTGGAAGAGGTCTAGGCCTGGAAGCATTAAGGAGCCGATCAGACGCACCCTCCACTGCACTGGGGTCACTGCACAAATCACCTTCACTACTCTTACCTTGCAACGAACGAATCTTCTTTTCCATGCTAAGGATCGTGGGCTCTCATGGTTGCCACTTCCGTAGTCGTATCCTTAGGTTCGATGCAGGGCGCAGGAGCTGAAACTGGAGAAGGTTCTAATGCTACAACAGGATTTCTTCTACCTCGCTAATACGAGACTTACTAGAACTCCTAGAAGAAGCCTTTCTCACCCTGTCTTTCTCTAACTTCCTCAAGTAGGAAGAAAGAGGCCTTCCATTCACCCTCATCCAACTTCTCACACTCATTACACGGGTTATCAAAAGAACATTCTTTACCTCTACATTTAAAGCAACTGAGTGAGGATCTACCGTAGCTTTCGGTAGTCTCACCTTGCATTCATCCATAGCGCACACTCTAAACATAGAAGATTTCTTAACCTCTAACTCAGACATCTCGAAATCAAAGAAAAATCCAAATCAATATCCAAAAACAATCCACAAATGCGTATGCCAAGCCAACAAGATCAGGTACTTCACCGAAAGTCAGTCCAAATAAATCCACGGCAACGAGAAATGAATAAAGCTGTCAGGAGGTAACAACCACAGGTGTAGTCGTCACCGGCGACAGAAAATTCTTTACTGGAAAGGGAGATTGGTTCTTACATCCGCCACCCAGCGGCGGGTAAGGTAGATCACCTGACCTACCTGTCGCGTGTGCCGCGAGTTTTGAATTCTGTCGTGACGTCAGAGACGTAAAGCTAAGTATATATCTGCCAGGGAAGTTCATGTACAAAAATATATATCACCACCTGACCAACCTAGCCAAAGTTAAGGTGTGTTAACTAAGGCTTAAGAGTTAAGAAGTCGCCGTTGTCGGCGACTCAACAACTAAATTAAGAGCTCTCCTAACCATTTTCTACAGGATAGGATGAGTGGTACTTCTTGCCCCCAAGATCGTGTCCTGCAGACACGTATGGCCCTAGCGCAGCAGATCTCATATGCCATCTTCACATCTCGCAGGGAGTGTGAAGTGAACACAGAGTTGCTTCGCTAAAACATGGTACTCAGGATGTTGCTGAGTGCCATGCTCTGTTGAAATGCTTCCGAGGCCGCGCCCTCACCTCGTGAGCATTCAGATAAAAAGATTTCAAATCTTTGTGCAAACACAATGAAGGAGCATTTTTGAAAGAACTCCTTAACACTAAAGCCAGGCTGTTCTTCGATATGGGCAAGTCTGGTCTTTTCGGAACACTGCAGATTGTCCGAATGACTTCGACTTTCTTGAGTTTTATGTAGATAAAACTTGAGAGACCCGACAGGGCACAGGACTCTCTCTGGCTCCTGCCCACTAACTTGTGCCATCCTTGCTTCCAAGCTCCTGGCCCAAGGACAAAACGGGTTACCATTCTTAGGCCACAACGGAAGGGTTAGAGAGCACACCGCCTTGTGTTCTCTAAAGCCAAAACTTGTGACGATGGCTTAAAATCTCACTAACCCTCTTTGTCGTATCTAGGGTGGTTAGAAGAAGGCCTTCCTGATCACATGCAGAAGTTAACAGGTAGGAGAGGTTCGAATGCTTTGACATCAAGAACTTCAGACTACGTCTAAGTTCCATATTGAAAGCTTCGATCTGGACATGCACAGTCAGTCCGCTGTACTAAAGTCAGGTGACCGACCAGTTGACCAGTCAGACGAATCAAGGACAGCAAGGCTGTACCCTGAAGACCATAAGGCACTATTCTTCGCTGAAGGATGAGTGTCTGGACTGCCTGGGCGATTCAATCTAAGCAAACCTTGGGGGTGTATCCAACGCAACCCAACGTCGTCAGCGAATCAACTCCTGACTCGAGCTTCTGGTGCCAGGAGAAAGGAGCGCAGGAGCAAAAAGGCGATTCAGTCCCGAAGGAAGAATGCCTGACAGTCCAACCTGGTCTCATGTTACACGATCATCGGGGGTGTATAAACGCAACCGACTTCGTCAACAAGAAACTCAGGGCTACTATATGTCGCCTGATCTCGCACGATGTCTGACTCCGAGAAAACAGGTGAGACAAAAAGTAGATGATGAGCGAGGTTCGAGATTCCACAGAACTCAAAGATCGTGAAGGGCTTTGTTGTTTGACACACGCAAATCTCTGAGCCCAAAGGCCGTCAACAACAATGATTTGCGTATTCTTTAATAGTTGTGACTGCCAGCTTATCCCATTCTTCAGACGGAAATGGAAGACGGTAATCTTATTCCTGTCAACATCTCGATAGCCTGAACGTAGTCAGACTCAGAGCGGAGAGGTTATAGGTACCTTTCGAGTTAGAGTAGACCGACTCTCTCGGAAAAGGTCCTTGGAAAGTGAACTAGGAAGTATGTGACCTCTGTGAATCCAGGATCCTGAAGGCCAACATGGGCGATCAGCGTCACTGTCGCTCCCTGTGACGTCATAAATCCTCTTATTACATTTCCTAAGCGATTGAAAAAAGGGGAAAAGAGGACTAAATATCCATCCCCGTTCAATATCATAGGATGGCGTTTAATGGTACCGATCCCGGATCGAGAATAAGGGAGCAGAAAAGAAGAAGCCTCTTCGTCCTCAACATATCGAAGAGAAGAATGAAAGGGCGTCTCTTAAGTCTCCACAACTCTCAACTTACTTCTAAAGAAAGATTCCACTCGGAAGTCAATAGTTGCTGCCGTCGATCTAGACGATTCGTACGGACTTTTGCAATCCTGTAACGAACCTCTAGAGGATCGTTACATTCTACGCCTGTTGTTATAATAGGCTTTCTCGTAAACTCGAACAGGGACCGAGAGAAGATACTTCTTAAGATATGAGAGAGCTGTGGAATATCAGAGTTGATCTGGACCACTGGTTCCCAAAACTCGTTACGAGGACTGGAGGGACTACCGAATCGCTTTTACTTCTTTTAGATTAAGATCCAGGACATCTGAAACCCTATCCAGATGTCCGGCACCTTCTTTCTATCACCTCAGGTGATAAACGCACTGAGAGATGTTCAGAATCATTCCTAGATCTTGAATAATATTTCAGTTTCCCGGTAGGAAAAAACTGTGGTCTGAATTGCAGTCTATTCGGGGAAACAAACTTCTTCAGGAAGGAAATGGTCCCCAGCAAGCTCATCCATTCCCTCCCCGAGTATGCTTACTTCCCTAATAAGGCTGCGCTTTGCCTAAGCAGGAGAGCATATAAAAGTGCAATGTTGCGGTAGACTCGTAGTTCTATACCGTGCGGTAACGAGCACCCGAAAGGATTAAGAGATAACTCTGTGAACATAGTAAGGCCAAAACGAATGCAACGTTTATTCATTCACACGTAAGAAATCCCCTCAATCTTAGGCTAAAGTCCGTGATTGTAGGGCAGAGATACAGTTAGTCAGTCAATCCCGCAGGAGAGACTAACCGCCAGCACAGAGATACGGTTAGTCAGTCAATCCCGCAGGAGAGAGAGACGTAACCTACCGTGCATGACAGCGCACGATCTGTTACTGGCTGGGTTGGACTGGAGGACAGACACAGCGACAGCAGCAGCCAGCAGCTTACGAATGTCGTCTCTTAACTTTATGTCTGGGTTGCCAGCTACCCTATTCTACGAAGAAAAAGGTCCGTTATTTTTTGAGCAGAAAGACTCTCAAGCTGGTATATTTAAGCGAAACAGAAAACGCTAAATATATAGATGCGTTTGTGTCGTCAGAACACTACCATACAACGGTAAAAGATAAACCGGAAACTCCTGGAAGGCTGCAGGGAGTAACGATTAAATGTCCTTAAAATAGACAATAGACCTCTCGGTTGCCATCCGAAGAGGTAACTACAGCAAGCGTATATGACTTGAACCAACCAGAAGTAAAATAACGCAAGGCAAAATATGAAATTATATCACAATAAAGTTTGTTCATACTTACCTGGCAGACATATATATAGCTGAATTCGGAAATACAGCTACATACATATCTGAGGCAAGTTTCATGAACAAAACTTAAGAGAATCGAAGCAGTAGCTCAAGCTTCTTATGTTACTGGACATAAGCGTTCATTGACGTAGTCTACAAGTCTATTTCTTGTACGAGTCTGCGAATGACGAATGAGAGCTCTTCCGAATCTTGTCAATAAGAGCTTATTCGCTTACGCAATATCAAGTTAATGAGATGTTTGTCAATGAGAACTAACCCATTTACGGGACAAAGAGATATTTTGTCAATGAGGGATACCCACTTACTTGACAAACGAAAGTATATTGTCAATGGGGGAAAGTCACTGAATTGACAAAACGTAATCCAGGAGTCAAGCATTTAATTTTCCGATTCCCGTCTCAAACGAGGAAGGGGCAAGAATCCTGTTAAGAGACTGGGCTGGGGGGGGGGGGGGGGGGTTACGGCAGGTAGAACGACGATGTTCAATTCGGCAGCGTAGTCCCGACAAGAAACTAACAAAATCTATCATCTGAAAAACCCTTTCAGATGGGCTAAAAAGCTTGCAAAATTATCCTGGGAAGAAGAAACTCTCCAACCAGCTTCCTCTCCCGTATCACAACTAATGCCTGCTAAAGCTTAAAATTTATTGGCAGTATGGCAAAGGAAGTCCTGTCTTGCGCTTTCCTGAAGAGCGTCCTTTTGATGAGTGCCTTTGCAAGAATCCCACTGAACGTTGCCGGAGTCCTGACGTGCAGGACATCGAGCTTACATAACCCGTAACTGCCTTATCGCAAGTCTTGACTGCGGTAGTGGCAACTTAAATTATTGGCGAGAAGGGTGGCAAAGGTTGCGGTAGAGCAAACGAGATCTTCCCTTGAGCTTTCCTTAACTCCATCCACCTATGCGAAAAGCAATATTAATTGACAGAGACCTCTTGAATTCACGAAACCCGATGTCTTGCTGGGTTTCGAAGAAGAAGTTGTCTGTTCACTTTAAACTTCCTCCGAAGCACTGCCTACTTCACATTCTTTGCAGGTGAGGTAGAAAGGTATCACCGGAGGTAGAGGTAAACATTCCTTTAGGCCCATATCTGAAACAAGAGCTTGAAGAGTTCAACAGAAACGTTCAGCCAGGCGACACACCTGGCGTGCGCTGGTGCACGCTCGGCGTCCACTGGCGCGCGCTGGCGTCCACTGGAGCGCGCTCGGCGTCCACTGGGGCGCCGCTCGGCGTCCCACTGGCGCGCACCCGCGCGCGCCTGGAGTCCATCCAGAGCGTCCCGGGCGTCCGCTCTCAAAAGCTTCCTGCTACTATGACTTCTCTTACGTATTTCTCGGTGGAAAGACGGACACGAGTTCAGGCGACGTTCGCCTTCTTACTTCTCACTGAAACGCATAACGAGAGAGAGAGAGAGGACGTGAAGCGTCCTCTTCTATAAAGCTTCTATTTAGAGGGCGCGAGTCCTTCCGAAAGCTCCAAACCCCTGCATGGGGAGGACGCTTCGGAGGACGAGAGCAATCTTTCAGGATTCGTGCACGCGCACGCACTTTGGCAGTCTGGGGATTTTCATCAGAAACTGCCGAAGGCACGCCAGATCGGTGGGGGTTCCTTGTAACCCTCCTTAGGCTTTCGACATGCTCCCTCCCCGGGTCCTGGGAGTCAAGCAGAGGTCCCGGCCTAGAGGCGAAACGAGGCCGATCTGACGCACCCTCCACTACACAAGGGGTATCACTGCACTTCTGCACTTCACTTTTACTCTCTAAAGCAAGCACTTTCGATTCTAAGATACGAATCGAAAGAGTATCAGAGAAAGGGCAATTCCTCTACAGACACTGCTTAGGGCCCGAAGGCAACACTGCAGGGTTAGGAGTAACAATTACGAGTAGCACTTCACAGCAATGAAGGAGAGCGAGCACCTCTCGTAGACATATTCATAGCCCGTAGGCCATACTACAGGGTTAGGCAAATAAAGTCTACAGGAAGGTTAGCAGGTTCACTACCTGACTTTTGTTACTGATTAATTGCGTATACGAATCATACGTCTCCTTAAAGGAATTAGACGTTTACTGATTAATTGCGTACATACGAATCATACGTCTTCCTTACGGAATAGACAAAGTCTCACACTCCTTACATGACAAATCTCAACAAAGAAGCAAGACCCATACCCCTCGTACATACCAAGTGCGGATCTACCGAAGCTTTCGGTAGCCACACACCCCTATCTTTGCAGACAACCCCGTCTGAAACTAGCCTAACTAGATTGCCAGAATATTTTATGCAAAAATGAATCAAATTCAAATCAATTTAAGATAGCGTATGCCTAGCCACAAATCCAAGTAAATAAATCAAAATACAAATGATATTGTAATGATACAATTAAGTTTGTTCATAACCTTACCTGGGCAGATACATATATAGCTGATAATTTCCGACATCGACAGAATTTAAAACTTACGACACACGTAGTGGGAGTCAGGTGGTTAGTACCCATTCCCGCCGCTGGGAGGCGGGTATCAGGAATCATTCCCATTTTCTATTCATAATTTTTATTTCCACTGTCTCCTGAGGGGAGGTGGGCGGGTACTTAATTATATATATCTGCCAGGTAAGTATGAACAAACTTAATTGTATCATTACAATATCATTTTGTTCATGCAACTTTACTGTCAGATATATATATAGCTGAATCCCACCTTTGGTGGTGGAGAGACAGAATAGAGGATTTAGGAAACACATATGTGCAGATAATTGATATCTTGATTCCTTACCTGTTAGCATAGCTGGCTTCGTGATTACTGCCACGTAAGTCTGCTTGTGCTACTAGAGTTGCCAGCAAGGTAGAGACCTATGAAGCTGGTGCACTCCAGATGATCTGTCAACAGGGCCGAGACCACGACGTGACTAGACCATGGACCATACTAATGAGGGCAACGAGACAAAAATACCACCACCTGGCTTAGTTTACCAAAGGTATCCCACTTAACTAAGCTAATGGAAGGGAGACCCGCCCCAGGCGGTCACCCCACAACCATAAACACAAATTAAAAACCCCCCTAATCCCTAAAGGATAGGATGAGTGTTACCTCCTGCCCCCAAAACAGTGTCTGCAGCAATGTATGGTCCGAGGGAGAAGCAATTTTCGTATGTCACTTTCACCTCCCGCAGGTAGTGTGAAGCGAACACCGAATTGCTTCTCCAAATGTGGCATTCAAAATATCTTTGAGAGCCATATTTTTGTGAAAGGCTACCGAAGTAGCAATAGCTCTCACCTTGTGAGCTTTTACTTTCAGAAGCTTTAAATCACTGTCACTACACTTATTATGCGCTTCTTGAATCGTATTCCTGAGAAGAACGCCAGTGCGTTTTTCGACATAGGAAAAGATCAGGTTTCCTCACTGAACACCACAAATTGTCCGATGAACCTCTGCAAGCTTTAGTTCTCTGCAGATAGAACTTTAGAGCCCTGACAGGACACAGGAATCTCTCACGTTCGTTTCCAACTATATCTGACAAACCCTTTGATTTCAAAGGACCTCGGCCACGGGTGGTTTGGAAGGATTCTCGTTCTTTGCTAAGAACATGGGACTTAAAGAACACACCGCACTACTTTCTGAAAAGCCAATCTGCTTGCTAATGGCCTGAATTTCGCTAACCCTCCTTCTTCGCCGTCGCCAGAGCGGTTAGGAAGATCGTTTTCTTCGTCAGATTCCTGATAGAAACTGAATGAAGCGGTTCGAAGTTACTCGACATCAAATATTTGAGTACCACATCCAAGTTCCACGAGGGTACTTTAGGCTGGACTACCTTCCTAGTCTCGAACGATCTAATGAGATCATGAATGTCCTTATTATTAGACAAATCGAGTCCTCTGTGTCTAAAGACTACAGAAAGCACGCTCCTGTAGCCTTTAATAGTTGGTAACAGCCAACTTCACTTCTTCTCTCAGATGAAGAAGGAAGTCAGCTATCTGGCTCACAGAGGTTGTGGTGGAGGAAATGCCCTTCTTCCTGCACCAGGATCTGAAGACAGCCCACTTCGATTGGTACATAGCGATCGAGGAGGGCCTCCTTGCGGTGGCAATCGCCTTCGCCACAGGTCTTGAAAAACCCCTCGCTCTGGCCAACTTCTTGATAGTCTGAACGCAGTCAGACTCAGAGCGGGGAGGTTTTTGTGGTACCTCTCGAAGTGGGGCTGTCTGAGTAGATCTTGCCATTTAAGGGTAGAGTCCTCCGGGAAAAAGTCTACCAGGAAGGACATCAGCCTCTGGTGAACCCAGTCGGCTGCCGGCCAGAAGGGGGCGATGAGTGTCATCCTCGCTCCTTCCGATGCCGCAAACTTCCTCATCACTTCCCCGAGGATCTTGAGCGGGGGAAAAGCGTATATGTCTAGGCCCGACCAACTCCAAAGTAGGGCGTCTACTGCGACTGCTCCCGGGTCCAGAACTGGGGAGCAATAGAGTTGAAGTCTTCTCGTCCTGGACGTTGCGAAGACATCCACCTGTGGACAGCCCCACAGGTTCCACAGCGACTGGCAAACCTCTTGGTGAAGGGTCCACTCTGTCGGCAACAGCTGTCCTCGCCGACTGAGAAGGTCCGCCCGAACATTCTGTACTCCTGACACGAACCTTGTCAGGATCGTGACTTCTTGCGCTTTTGCCCACAAAAGGATTCCTTTGCGATGGCAAACAGAGAAGGCGAGTGAGTTCCCCCTTGATTTCTTAGGTATGCCAGCGCTGTGTGTTGTCCGAATTGATCTGAACAACTTTGCCGGATACTTCTTCCTGGAAAAACCTGAGAGCCAGATAAATGGCTGACAGCTCTTTCAGATTGATGTGCCAGGACACCTGTTCCCCTCTCCAGGTGTCCGACACTTCTTTCCCTCCTAGTGTTGCTCCCCAACCGGGTGGGACGACGCGTCGGAAAACAACACTAGGTCGGGGTTCCGAAGTTTGAGGGAGAGCCCTTCTGCGAGCTTCCGAGGATCTGACCACCAACTTAGGTGATCCTTCACCTCTCTCGTTAAACACAAGATCGCCTCCAGATCTTGCTTGTTCTTCAACTGTTGGCTAGGAAGAATTGAAGAGGTCTGAGGTGGAGCCTTCCCAGAGAAACAAACTTCTCCAGTGAGGAAATGGTCCCCAGCAAACTCATCCATTCCCTCACCGAGCATGTTTCCTTCCCCAGAAAGGTCGCCACTTTCTCCAAGCATTGAAGTTGTCGCCCCTAGGGACTGGAAAAGCCCGAAAAGCCGCACTGAGTCCATCTGAATCCCCAGATAGACTAAAGATTGAGACGGAGTCAAATGCGACTTTTCGAGGTTACCAGAAGCCCCAGGGACTTTGCTAACGTCATGGTCGTGTGCAGGTCCTCCAGACACCGTTCCCCGCGATGAAGCTCGAATAAAGCCAGTCGTCTAGGTAGAGAGAGATCCGTATATTCTCCAAATGAAGCAGCCTTGCCACGTTCTTCATTAGAATGGTGAAAACCATCGGCGCTGTGGTCAGACCGAAGCAAAGTGCCCTGAATTGGGAATACCTTCCCCTTCAGGACAAATCGCAGGTATTTCCTTGATTGGGGATGGATGGGGACGTGAAAATATGCGTCTTGGAGGTCTAGTGAGACCATCCATCCCCCGGTCTCAAAGCTGACAGCACCGATTGAGTCGTCTCCATCTTGAATTTCTTCTTTATCACAAAGAGATTTAGGCTGCTGACATCGAGGACGGGTCGCCACCCCCCCCGAATGTTTTCGGCACCAGGAACACCGGCGGTTGTAAAACCCTGGTGATTCCAGGTCGAAGACCTGTTCCACCGCTTGCTTCTCGATCATTTGTTCCGCAGATCGAAAGCACTTTCTGCTTCTCTCCTCGATAAGAGGGAGACAAATCCTTTGGTGTTGAGGATAGCGGGGGCGACTTCAAGAACGGGATCCTGTACCCTTTCCTCACGACATCCAGCGACCAAGGGTCGGCATCTCTCTCTTCCCAGGCTCTCGCGAATCGAAGAAGCCTGGCTCCTACCGGCGTCTGAAGGACTTCCGAATCACTTCCTACTCTTTGACGGAGCAGGGGTTTTTCCTCTGGAAGAGCCTCTTCCTCGGGAGGCTGCTTTCGAGGAAGGTCCAGCACGAAAGGGCTTCGATTTCCTTGCAAACGAAGCTCCAGAAGATGAAGCAGCTGCTGGCCTTCTAGAAGACTGAGCCAGAAGATCTTGCGTTGCCTTTTCCTGAAGGCTTGAAGCTATGTCCTTAACCATAGCCTGGGGGAAGAGATGGTCTGAGAAAGGAGCGAAAAGCAAGTCCGTCTTTTGCGTTGGAGAGACGGATTTGGCCGTGAAGTTACAAAAGAGCGCTCTCTTCTTGAGAATCCCCGCGCTAAAATGCGTAGCCAACTCCTCAGAACCATCCCTGACGGCCTTGTCCATACAAGAAAGTACGCTGGACAGCTCCCCCAGACTAATAGTATCAGAACTCCTTGACCTGGCATCTAAAACTCCAAGACACCAGTCAAGAAAGTTGAAGACCTCTAGGAGTCCTGAAGAGGCCTTTAGGTGTAAAGTCGAACTCGTTATGGGTCCAAGTGACTTTTGATGAAGACAGAAGGGCTCTTCTGGAGGCGTCTACGATGCTCCCAAACAGTCACCTTGAGCAGAGCTGGTAGTTTAACGCCTATGTCCTCTCCTGTCTCATACCACATGCCTCCTTTACCGCAGAGTCTTGAAGGCGGTAAAGCTAAAGAGGACTTTCCTGACGCTTTCCTCTTCTCCATCCACTCATGGACTTTCCGGAACGCTTGCTTCGTGGAAAGCGACTTCTTCATTTTAATGAACCCCGATGCCTTCGTTGCCTTAAAAGAAGAAAATTGAGAAGGAGGAGTACGAGGGGCTTCCGGTTGAAAAGTTTCTCCGAACTCCGACTGTAGCAGACGCATCAAAACTTTATAGTCCGATGAGACAGTAGCTGTTTGCTGTTCTTCCTCTGCTTCTACTAAATCATCGCTAACTCCTTCCTCAGAAACTGGAGAAGTAGGAGGAAACTCTGAAGAAAACTGACGAACAGGAAGGGTTCCTTCATCCACCTGAACTTGCCTCGGTGAGAACTGGTGTCTACCAGCGCGCGCTTGGCGTCCGAATCCGCACGTTTGGCGCCGACAGGTGCGCGCTCGACATCTACTAACACACGCTTGGCGTCCACTTGCGCGCACCGAGCGTCCACTAGTGCACGCTTGGCTTCCACTGGTGCGCGCCGAGCGTCAGTCAGCGAGCTGGCTGCCGCTCACTGGTGCACGTTTATCCACAACAGGTGCGCGTTTGGCGGCAACCTGAAGCGCGCTCCACTTGCACAGAAAGCGCGCTCAGCGTCCATCACTCGCTGCGAACATACGAAGACTTGCGAGCGGGAGATATTTCATCCTGAGAGCGAGAAGCGAACTTCTCACCTCCTCTAGAGAGCTGCTGGGGAGCCAGAACGAACTCTAGAGGGAGACTCGAACGAAGAGAGAGGCGAGCGAGGAGAAAGAGGCGGGTGTCTTGACTTCTTCACAGGAAGCTTCTCATCCTTCCTACGACGCGGAAGAGACTCTCTAGCAGCAAGAGCGTCCTGAAGTTGCTGCTGCAGTGACTGAATCATCCTCTTGTTTGGCGAATCTTCCTGCTCCGGGGAGGGACTGATTCCTGTGAGCAGGAGAGCGGCGAGGGGACGCCCCCTCCTCCTCCCAGGTACGGCCTCTTCCCGAGCTCTGGAGCGACTGTATCGCTCGCACGAGCTAACTGAATCCAAGTCCGAAGACTCTCTACGCCTTTTCTGCGGCGGAAAAGCAGCGAACGCACTGTCAGGCAAAGATCGCAAAAGCGGAGAACTAGGACGTGAAGCGTCAACATTACGCGCCGTCCTTTTCGCGGACGTGAAGCACCTTGAGAACTCCACCTTTACGTGGGGATGAAGCCTCCGATGACGAAAAAACACTCCTTGAGGAGACGTGCATGCGCACGCTCCCTGGCAGTCTGGGGATTTTCATCAGTAAACTGCCGAAGGCACGTCAGATCGGTGGGGGTTCCTTGTAACCCTCCTTCGGCTTTCGACATGCTCCCTCCCCAGGTCCTGGGAGTCAAGCAGAGGTCCAGGCCTAGAGGCGAAACGAGGCCGATCTGACGCACCCTCCACTACACAAGGGGTATCACTGCACTTTTGCACGTCACTTTTGCTCTCAAGAGCCAACACTTTTGATTCTAGATTACGAATCGACTCCAATATTAAGGATAAAGTATTACTCTCTACAGACACTGCTTCAGGGCCCGGAGGCAAAACTACAGGGTTAGGAGCATTAACAGAAGGAGGGTTAACAGGAGAAACATTAATTTCTTGCACGCCTGAAACACTCCTGGAGGAAGACCTCCTTAACCTATCCTTTTCAAGTTTCCTAAGATAGGTCTCATACGCCTTCCACTCAGAATCTGTTAGTCTTTCGCACTCCTTGCAACGGCTTTCATACACACATTCATGCTCCCTGCAACTCTTACATACCGTATGTGGGTCTACTGAAGCTTTCAGTAGCCTACCTCTACAATCAGTTCTAGAGCAGAACCTAGCGCTAGCTGTACTAGACCCTGACATATTATTCCAAGAAAAGTCCAAACCAAAATCAAATCAATCCACTAATAACGTGTGCCTAGCCACCGATCCAATCAATTAATCCAAAAAAAAGAACCAAAGGGATACTCAACGTAGCAAAAAGTTTCCAAAATCCAGACGGAGGTGCTGTAAACACAGATGTTCACAACACCGCGACAGAAAAATTATGAATAGAAAATGGGAATGATTCCTGATACCCGCCTCCCAGCGGCGGGAATGGGTACTAACCACCTGACTCCACTACGTGTGTCGTAAGTTTTAAATTCTGTCGGTGTCGGAAATTATCAGCTATATATATCTGACAGGTAAGTTGCATGAACAAATTAGGATACTTAGCGGCAATGAAGTTTCCAAAATCCTAAGACGGAGGTACTGAAAACAGGTGTTTTCAGCACCAGCGACAGAAAAATTATGAATAGAAAATGGGAATGGTTCCTGATATCCCGCCTCCCAGCGGCGGAATGGGTACTAACCACCTGGCCGACCACTGCGTGTGTCGGAAGTTTTTAAAATTCTGTCGGACTTCAGAAAATACGGCTAATAATATATATCTGACAGGTAAGTTTCATGAACAAACCTTACTTTTTAATGCTTTAGGTGCATTCAAAACTATGTAAACTGCATTCTTATTGCATTTTTCATCAAAAAACCCTTTAAACTTTAAATATTGATTATTTTGCATTTGTGGTGTCATATTTCATCTGCCAGATCAGCATTTGTAGGCGTCGTAACTCTGAAACATGCGTTGTAACCCTGGAAATAATTTCTGATGAATATATAATTGAAAAGCGTCGTAACCTCGGAATGTAGTAAGCTGAGGACCGTCGTAACCCGGGGACTGCCTGTACTTCAAAATGTTTATTTAATTCATGTCTATTATCCCTTTTTTGCAACAAAATAAACCCAGAAAAATTACAGATATTTCTGAAGTATGAGCAGACTTACGAGCAGATGACGCAAGGAAAAATGACTCATCGTTGCCAATCTAGTGGAGCTTCACAAATACATTTACAAGCTGTTTCCATGAATATGATATTGTTTAGTATACAATAAAGTTTTGTACATACTTACCCGGCAGATATATACTTAGCTATAGTCTCTGACGTCCCGACAGAATTCAAAACTCGCGGCACACGCGACAGGTAGGTCAGGTGACCAGCCCACTCCCGCCGCTGGGTGGCGGAATAGGAACCATTCCCGTTTTCTAACTAGAATTTTTCTCTTCCACCTGTCTCCTGAGGGGAGGCTGGGCGGGCCATTAATCGTATATATCTGCCGAGTAAGTATGTACAAAACTTTATTGTATACTAACAATATCATTTTTGTACATGCAAACTTCCCCGGCAGATATATACTTAGCTGATTGACACCCTTGGTAGAGGGCAAGAGACAGTTACATATTAAATATTAATGAATATAAAAAACGGGGAAACAACATACGTTCTAGGTATATATTAAAAAAACACAACCTTGGTTCCTACCTGATATGGAAGAAGACTTCATTGATACTGTCTATGAGTCTGCTTGTCATCAGAGTTTCAGAGAGGATGAGACCTGTGGACTGATAACCCTTTCGGATCATGTCCAACTGGGGGCTTACCCGCTTACATGGCAGAGCCTTTTCTTGGATCGTACCAATGGGGGCTGACCCACTTACATGGCAGAACCTTGACCTGTATCATACCAACGGGGCTAACCCTCTTACATGATAGAGCTTTAGGTAACTAAGACACTACAAGGAGCATAACGAAACCGTCCCAAGCCCGACCACCTGACCACACTAACATGTTAGAAACTACGATTTGAAAGGGGTTAATTCCTGCACCCTCTTTCAATCGACCAAATAAACGCACCAAAAACCATTAAAAAACCTTAACCTAATAAAACTAAAAGGATTGGGTTCAGTCCCTGTCCCAGCAACGAATCCGCAGATACGTAAGCTCCTAGAGTAAAGCATTTATCGTACGTCACTTTGAATACTCTCAAGTAATGGGATGCAAAGACTGAATTGCATCTCCAAAAAAGTTGACTCCACTAGAGTCTGTATCGACAAGTTCGTTGTGGAATGCTAAAGAGGTAGCTACTGCTCTTACCTCGTGAGCTTAACTCTAAGGAGGTCCAGTTGTTCTTCTTTACACGCTAAATGGGCTTCCTTGATTACATCTCTGATGAAGAACGCCTGAGCATTTTTGAGATCTGTCTTCTGGGATCTCTAACTGAGCACCATAAACTATCCTTACTCCCAGTTTAGTTCGTTCTTTCTCTCTAAGTAGAACTTAAGGCTTCTAACCGGGCAAAGAGTTCTTTCTTGTTCTGTACCCACTAGAGACGAAAGTCCTTTTACCTCGAAGGTTCTAGGCCAAGGCTTCGAAGGGTTTTCATTCTTCGCCAGAAACATCGGTTTGAAGGAACAAACAAAACGCTGAGTCGTTCCTGAAGCCAACATTATGCTCTAAGGCTTGTGTTCGCTTACCCTTTTTGCTGAGGCTAGCGCGACCAGGAATAACGACTTCCTTGTTAGATCTCTGAACGTAGCCTTACGGGGAGGTTCGAATTGGGGGTCATCAAGTACTTTAGGACCACATCCAGGTTCCAAGTAGGTGCTCTAATACTTCTCGTCTTCGACGTCTCGAAAGATCTAATCAGATCATGTAAAATCTTTGTCTTCTGCAACGTTAAGGCCTCTATGCCTGAAGACTGACGAAAGCATACTAATTGTAGAGACTGCTAGACTACATTTTTCCTTCAAGTAAAGGAGGAAATCAGCTATATCTGTCACAGAGGTACTGGAAGAGGATATCTTCTGAGCTCTACACCATCTGCGAAACCACATCCCACTTCGACTGGTAGACCTCGAAATAGTAGATTGGCCTCCTTGCTCTTGCGATAGCTTTCGCAACTTCTCGAGAAAAAAACTCTCGTTCTGACAAGTCCTTCGATAGTCTGAAGGCAGTTAGAGCGAGAGCGGGCAGGTTGTGTATACCTGTCGAAGTGGGGTTGTCTGAGAAGATCGATCCTGTTTGGGAGAGATCTGGAAAGTCTACTATCCATCCCAGTACCTCTGTGAACCAGTTTTGCGCTGGCCAGAACGGGGCTAAGAGGGTCAGTTTGGTTCCCTCTGCTGCTGCAAACTTCCTTACTACTTCCGATACGATCTTGAACGGTGGAAAAGAAAAGCATACCCTCTATTCCGGACCAACTCGAGGAGAAGGCTGTCCACAGAATCGCCCTTGGATCGGCGATCGGGAGCAGTAATTTTCCAGCCTGTTGTTCCAATGGGTGGCAAAAAGATCTATATTTGGTCCTCCCCCAGAGGTTCCATAGTTTGTTGCATACCTCCTGATGCAACGGCCATTCTGTAGGCAGTACTTGGTCTCTCCTGCTCAGAAGGTCGGCTCTTACATTTTTCTCCCCTTGAATGAATCTCATCAGGAGAGTGATTCTTCTCTCTTCTGCCCAAAGCAGTAGTTATTCTCGCCTTTACGTAAAGGGAGAACGAGTGCGTCCCTCCTTGCTTCCTGATGTAAGCTAAGGCTGTTGTGTGTCCCGAATTGATCTGTAGGACTGAACCTGAGATCTGAGCCTCGAAGTGTATGAGAGACAGGTGAATCGCTGTCAATTCCTTCAAATTGATGTGCCAGGACACCTGTTCTCCCCTCCAGGTGCCTGCACTTCTCTCGTCCCTAGAGTGGCTCCCCACCCCGCATCTGAGGCGTCGGAAAATAACACTAGCCGAGGGTCGGAACGTGAAGGGATACTCCTTCGTTGAGCCTGCACGGATTCATCCACCAAAGGAGGTCCTCCTTTATTTCCTTCGTAATCTGGAAGGAATCGGACAGATTTTGAGATCTCTGATCCCAATGTTCTCTTAGGTAGAACTGTAAAGGCCTTAGGTGAAGCCTTCCTAGAGAAATGAACTGTTCCAACGAGGAAAGGGTCCCCAGAAGACTCATCCATTCCCTCGCGGAACATTGTTCTTTCTCTAGGAAGGTTGCTACTTTTTCCAAGCAGCGGTTCTGTCTTTCCTGTGATGGAAATACATGAAAACCCGAGAATCCATCCGAAATCCCCAGATAAACAATGTTCTGCTGGGGAATCATCTGGGATTTCTCGAGGTTTACTAACGGTCCCAAGGACTGTGTTAACTTCGAGTGTCAGATTTAAGTCCTCCAGACATCTGACTCGCAACTGTGCCCGTATCAGCCAATCGTCTAGATACAAGGATATTCGAATCCCTTCGAGATGAAGCCAGTGAGCCACATTTTTCATCAGTCCTGTGAATACTTGAGGGGCTGTTGAGAGTCCGAAGCATAGGGCCCGAAATTGAAATACTCTTCCTTGAGTCATAAACCTGAGGTATTTCCTGGAAGACGGTGTATTGGTACGTGGAAATATGCATCCTGCAGGTCCAGGGATACCATCCAGTCCCCTGGACGAAGGGCTGCTAAAACCAAGGATGTCGTCTCCATTGTGAACTCCTCTTTGCTACGAACACGTTCAGGGCGCTCACGTCCAGAACTGGCCTCCAACCTCCTGAACTTTTCGGAACCAAGAACAGGCGATTGTAAAACCCCTGAGAAGAGAGATCTTTTACTTCCTCTATGGCTTCCTTGTAAAGCATCTGCTCCACGAGATGTAGAAGGGCTTGACAGAGTCCTTGTAGTTTGCTGTCAACTCCTTGGAGTTGTAGTCAAGGGAGGTTTTTCCCTGAAGGGGATTAAATATCCTTTCTTTAGGATGGATAGGGACCAGGCATCGGCACCTTTCTGTGCCCAAGTCTCGTAAGTTTAGAAGCCTGGCACCCACTTTTGTCTGGAGGACCGCAGTTTCATTGTCTACGCCGCCTTCGAGCGAACGGACCTTCGAGGGAAGGGACCTTCTCTCTTCGATACCTGAGCAGCATTGTTTAGTGCTTTAGCTGACTGGGCAACAGGTCCTGTGTAGCCTTTTTCTGATAAGGTCCTCGAAATATCCCTCACTATTTCCTGAGGAAAGAGGTGACTAGAGAGGGGCGCGTATAACAGGGAGGATCTCTGCAGAGGCGAAACAGATTTCGTTAAGAAGGAGCTAAACACTGCCCTCTTCTTCAGAATACAGGATCCAAAAAGGGATGCCACTTCATTGGAGCCATCCATAACCGCCTTGTCTAGGCAAGTCAAAACGCTGCCCAACTCCTCCATGCTAACGAAGTCTGGGTCTTGAGACTTCTTGGCTAAAGCTCCCAAAGCCCAGTCCATGAAATTAAAGACTTCGAGAGTCTTGAACAGGCCCTTGATGAGATGATCAACCTCACACATCCCCCAAGGTTTTTGCAGAATGCAGAGAGCGTCGTCTTGATGAATCTACCAGAGCGGAAAAGTCCGCATCTGAGGATGAAGGGAGTCCCAGGCCCATCGGCTCCTTGGTGTCATACCACATACCTGGTTTTCCCGTTAGTTTGGAAGGAGGACAAGCGAATACCGTCTTCCCCGCTTCCTTCCTCGATCTGAGCCAGCTCTCGAGGCTCTTCAGAGACTTTCTCATAGAAAGAGTAGGTGTCATCCTGACAAAGGAGGAGGACTTCGACAGTTTCGTGCTGGATAATAAAGATCCCGGAGAAGGGGGATCCGACGGGCGTAGCGAGTCTCCAAACACTTGCAACAAAAGAGAAGCAAGTCTCTTATAGTCCGAAACTCCTGCATCTTTGGGGATTTCTTCTTCCGAAACTTCTTCCAAAAGAGCTGCAGGCGAAGAGGGCTTTCCCTTTTCCGGAGTCCGATCCGGAGAAAGAAGCCTTTTTCTCTCGCGAATCCTATCTGCAGGAGAATCAATGTCCACTTGTTGGATATCCGAAAACTTGGTCCTATCCTCCTTCCTGCAAGAGTCCTGGAGTTTCCCTATACTCGGGCTTCTGATCTGCTCCTTGCGCCTGCTAGGAGAGGCGCTTGCGTCCTGAATAAGACGCCTGTGAGGCGAAGAGCGCCTGCGAGGAGAAAAGAGAACATCCTGTTCCTGGCGCCAAGAAGGAGAGGCGCTTGCGTCCTGGTGAGTGCGCCTGGGCCAAGAAGGAGAGGCGCTTGCGTCCTGGTGAGGGCGCCTGGTCCAAGAAGGAGAGGCGCTTGCGTCCTGTTGAGGACGCTTGGAAGGCGAAATGCGCCTGCGAGGGGAAAGGAGAACCCTTTGTTCCCGTCCAGTAGAAGAGGCGCTTGCGTCCTGGTAACTGCGTCTAGCAGGAGAAAAGCTCCTTTTATCTTTGCGTCCAGTCGGAGAGGCGCTTGATTCTCTCCTAGACCTCCTGGGAGGCGAAGAGCACTTGTCAAAATCATGGTGCCTACTCGGCGAGACTCTTGCATCCTTAGAAGGATATCAATAAGATCCTACGGGACTTCTGATTTCTGGGCACTTGCCGGAGGGAGAGGGTTGTTCCTTCGAGAATCGTCTAGATGAACGAACGCTCCTTCCTTCTTGCGGAGCTCTGAAAAGAGAGGGGCTCTCTTCTCTCCCAGAGCTCTTAGCTGAACGAATTCTCTCACGAGAAATCCGCGAAAAATCAGGTGAAAGGAGGCTCTCAGGCTCCTGGTACTTGTCATGAGAGGCGTAATTGCCTCTAGAAAAACTCCTGGGAGAACTCTTGCTCGCAGGGAGTTTCCGATCAGCGAGCTTAGAAGGAGAGGACATACGAGTCCTGTCATAACTAACTGAAGAAGGTTTCGCTGGGGACGAAAACCTTTCAGGCGAGGAGCGTCTGCTGGCGCCAGGGCGCCTACTCTCTGAGGCTCTCCTAACAGAACTCTTGATGGGAAGAGAAACGTCTTTCTTCCTAGAAGAGCCTTCTGAAAGAACTCCTACTAAGGCGGACAACTGCTGCTGGAGTCCTACCAAAACTTCCTTCGTCTTGTGAGCAAAACCTTCCGGAGAAGAGTCAGGAGATCTCATAGCTCTCTTCTTACGAGCAGGAGAATACTCCGGAAAAGGTTCAGGACTGGAATGCAAAGATTCGCTTGCTGGCGTTTTCCAGGTTCTCTTAAGAGGGCGCGACTTAGAGGTAGAACTCCATCCTCTTCTTGGTGACGAAGAGTCCGAGTCAGAAAGCACTTCCTGAGGACGCTTTTGCAATAGCTGTCCTTGGCAGCCTGGGAAGCGGCTACAGGATCTGCCGAAGGGACGCCTGACCGTTGGGAATACTCTACATCCCCCTTGCGGCTTTCGACATTCCTCCTCCCTGGTCATGGGAGTCTGAAAAGAGGTCTAGGCCTAGGAGCAATGCGGAGTCGGTCAGACGCCCCCTCCACTTCACTGGGGAACACTGCACAAATCACTGAACACGTCACTGCGCTTACCTGTCTCCTTCATCGCTTGCAGTTGCGATTTTAAGTTGATAATTGAGGCTCTCATTGCAGCCTTTTATTTCTGTAGACGCATCCACAGGTTCGCTGCTGGGGGAAGGGGCTGAAACCAAACTATGAGCAGGTGAATTATCAGAAGAGTTAGGAGCTACTTCCTGCTCAATAGAGCAGGATCTACTTGAGCTTCTGATGGAAGCCCTCCTAACTCTATCTTTCTCAAGTTTCCTTACATAAGAGCCAAGGTCTTCCATTCCACTTCCGTTAAACTCTCACATTCCAGACAGGTATTAGTTGCAGAACAATCA